>NC_044000.1:0-300000 GCF_902150065.1 Myripristis murdjan
TGTCTTTGCCTACGCATTCAAAAGTGCACTGTTACTGTACCAAAGGGTGTCAATAGGGGCCTTTTGGGCTGTTGGTCATGTGTGGCGAGAGAGGTCACCAAAGGTGAAGCACACATGGAGTTACAGTAGTGTGTACGTGAGTGTGCTCCGCGCGGCGGCAGAAGGCCAACAACAGCAGTTTCGGAGCTCTGGGAGCCTTCCTGAAGGAGTTATGGAGGTTTCTTTGCCTGCGTGACCAAAATTGCTCGCGTACTGTACCAGATATGTGTAAACAGGGGCCTTTTGGGCTGTTGGTCATGTGTGGCGAGAGAGGTCACCAAAGGTCAAGCACACATGGAGATACAGTAGAAAGTATGTGTGTTGTGTGACACTGGTTTCATATTGAACGGAGGGGGAACAATATCTGACAGTAATACTCCAAGCTGTCAGGATGCGTTCCCCCTGCTGAAATGGTCCATTTTAATGATATCAAGCTGAAAATCACACGACTTACCTGTTGTGGGAAACCAAGTTAGTCGTATGAATTTTACAGCTGTGTGAGTCTGATTTCATATTGATCAGAGGGGGAACAGTATCTGACAGTAGTACTCCAAGATGTCAGGATGCGTTCCCCCTGTTGTAATGGTGAATTTGAATGATATCAAGCTGAAAATCACATGTCTTAGCTTTGATGGTCAAACAAGTCAGCAGTATGAATTTTACAGTTGTGTGACCGTGGTTTCATATTGAACGGAGGGGGAACAATATCTGACATTAAAATTCCAAGCTGTCAGGATGCGTTCCCCCTGCCGTAAAGGTAATTTTGAATGATATCAAGCTGAAAATCACAGGATTTAAATGTTATGGCCAAACAAGTCAGCAGTATGAATTTGAAAGTTGTGTGACCCTGGTGTCATATTGAACAGAGGGGGAACAGTATCTGACAGTAATACTCCAAGCTGTCAGGATGTGTTCCCCCTGCTGTAATTGTCAATATTAATGATGTCAAGCTGATGGCTGTGTCTTTGCCTACGCATTCAAAAGTGCACTGTTACTGTACCAAAGGGTGTCAATAGGGGCCTTTTGGGCTGTTGGTCATGTGTGGCGAGAGAGGTCACCAAAGGTCAAGCACACATGGAGTTACAGTAGTGTGTACGTGAGTGTGCTCCGCGCGGCGGCAGAAGGCCAACAACAGCAGTTTCGGAGCTCTGGGAGCCTTCCTGAAGGAGTTATGGAGGTTTCTTTGCCTGCGTGACCAAAATTGCTCGCGTACTGTACCAGATATGTGTAAACAGGGGCCTTTTGGGCTGTTGGTCATGTGTGGCGAGAGAGGTCACCAAAGGTCAAGCACACATGGAGATACAGTAGAAAGTATGTGTGTTGTGTGACACTGGTTTCATATTGAACGGAGGGGGAACAATATCTGACAGTAATACTCCAAGCTGTCAGGATGCGTTCCCCCTGCTGAAATGGTCCATTTTAATGATATCAAGCTGAAAATCACACGACTTACCTGTTGTGGGAAACCAAGTTAGTCGTATGAATTTTACAGCTGTGTGAGTCTGATTTCATATTGATCAGAGGGGGAACAGTATCTGACAGTAGTACTCCAAGATGTCAGGATGCGTTCCCCCTGTTGTAATGGTGAATTTGAATGATATCAAGCTGAAAATCACATGTCTTAGCTTTGATGGTCAAACAAGTCAGCAGTATGAATTTTACAGTTGTGTGACCCTGGTTTCATATTGAACGGAGGGGGAACAATATCTGACATTAATATTCCAAGCTGTCAGGATGCGTTCCCCCTGCCGTAAAGGTAATTTTGAATGATATCAAGCTGAAAATCACAGGATTTAAATGTTATGGCCAAACAAGTCAGCAGTATGAATTTGAAAGTTGTGTGACCCTGGTGTCATATTGAACAGAGGGGGAACAGTATCTGACAGTAATACTCCATGCTGTCAGGATGTGTTCCCGCTGCTGTAATTGTCAATATTAATGATGTCTTTCTGATGGCTGTTTCTTTGCCTACACTGTCAAAAGCGCGCTGTTACTGTACCAAAGGGTGTAAACAGGGGCCTTTTGGGCTGTTGGTCATGTGTGGCGAGAGAGGTCACCAAAGGTCAAGCACACATGGAGTTACAGTAGTGTGTACGTGAGTGTGCTCCGCGCGGCGGCAGAAGGCCAACAACAGCAGTTTCGGAGCTCTGGGAGCCTTCCTGAAGAAGTTATGGAGGTTTCTTTGCCTGCGAGACCAAAATTGCTCCCGTACTGTACCAGACATGTGTAAACAGGGGCCTTTTGGGCTGTTGGTCATGTGTGGCGAGAGAGGTCACCAAAGGTCAAGCACACATGGAGATACAGTAGAAAGTATGTGTGTTGTGTGACCCTGATTTCATATTGAACGGAGGGGGAACGATATCTGACAGTAACACTCCAAGCTGTCAGGATGCGTTCCCCCTGCTGAAATGGTCCATTTTAATGATATCAAGCTGAAAATCACACGACTTACCTGTTGTGGGAAACCAAGTTAGTCGTATGAATTTTACAGCTGTGTGAGTCTGATTTCATATTGATCAGAGGGGGAACAGTATCTGACAGTAGTACTCCAAGATGTCAGGATGCGTTCCCCCTGTTGTAATGGTGAATTTTAATGATATCAAGCTGAATATCACATGTCTTACCTGTTATGGCCAAACAAGTCAGCAGTATGAATTTGAAAGTTGTGTGACCCTGGTGTCATATTGAACAGAGGGGAACAGTATCTGACAGTAATACTCCAAGCTGTCAGGATGTGTTCCCCCTGCTGTAATTGTCAATATTAATGATGTCAAGCTGATGGCTGTGTCTTTGCCTACGCATTCAAAAGTGCACTGTTACTGTACCAAAGGGTGTCAATAGGGGCCTTTTGGGCTGTTGGTCATGTGTGGCGAGAGAGGTCACCAAAGGTCAAGCACACATGGAGTTACAGTAGTGTGTACGTGAGTGTGCTCCGCGCGGCGGCAGAAGGCCAACAACAGCAGTTTCGGAGCTCTGGGAGCCTTCCTGAAGAAGTTATGGAGGTTTCTTTGCCTGCGAGACCAAAATTGCTCCCGTACTGTACCAGACATGTGTAAACAGGGGCCTTTTGGGCTGTTGGTCATGTGTGGCGAGAGAGGTCACCAAAGGTCAAGCACACATGGAGATACAGTAGAAAGTATGTGTGTTGTGTGACCCTGATTTCATATTGAACGGAGGGGGAACGATATCTGACAGTAACACTCCAAGCTGTCAGGATGCGTTCCCCCTGCTGAAATGGTCCATTTTAATGATATCAAGCTGAAAATCACACGACTTACCTGTTGTGGGAAACCAAGTTAGTCGTATGAATTTTACAGCTGTGTGAGTCTGATTTCATATTGATCAGAGGGGGAACAGTATCTGACAGTAGTACTCCAAGATGTCAGGATGCGTTCCCCCTGCCGTAAAGGTAATTTTGAATGATATCAAGCTGAAAATCACAGGATTTAAATGTTATGGCCAAACAAGTCAGCAGTATGAATTTGAAAGTTGTGTGACCCTGGTGTCATATTGAACAGAGGGGGAACAGTATCTGACAGTAATACTCCATGCTGTCAGGATGTGTTCGCGCTGCTGTAATTGTCAATATTAATGATGTCTTTCTGATGGCTGTTTCTTTGCCGACACTGTCAAAAGCGCGCTGTTACTGTACCAAAGGGTGTAAACAGGGGCCTTTTGGGCTGTTGGTCATGTGTGGCGAGAGAGGTCACCAAAGGTCAAGCACACATGGAGTTACAGTAGTGTGTACGTGAGTGTGCTCCGCGCGGCGGCAGAAGGCCAACAACAGCAGTTTCGGAGCTCTGGGAGCCTTCCTGAAGGAGTTATGGAGGTTTCTTTGCCTGCGTGACCAAAATTGCTCGCGTACTGTACCAGATATGTGTAAACAGGGGCCTTTTGGGCTGTTGGTCATGTGTGGCGAGAGAGGTCACCAAAGGTCAAGCACACATGGAGATACAGTAGAAAGTATGTGTGTTGTGTGACACTGGTTTCATATTGAACGGAGGGGGAACAATATCTGACAGTAATACTCCAAGCTGTCAGGATGCGTTCCCCCTGCTGAAATGGTCAATTTTAATGATATCAGGCTGGAAATCACACGACTTACCTGTTGTGGGAAACCAAGTTAGTCGTATGAATTTTACAGCTGTGTGAGTCTGATTTCATATTGATCAGAGGGGGAACAGTATCTGACAGTAGTACTCCAAGATGTCAGGATGCGTTCCCCCTGTTGTAATGGTGAATTTGAATGATATCAAGCTGAAAATCACATGTCTTAGCTTTGATGGTCAAACAAGTCAGCAGTATGAATTTTACAGTTGTGTGACCGTGGTTTCATATTGAACGGAGGGGGAACAATATCTGACATTAAAATTCCAAGCTGTCAGGATGCGTTCCCCCTGCCGTAAAGGTAATTTTGAATGATATGAAGCTGAAAATCACAGGATTTAAATGTTATGGCCAAACAAGTCAGCAGTATGAATTTGAAAGTTGTGTGACCCTGGTGTCATATTGAACAGAGGGGGAACAGTATCTGACAGTAATACTCCAAGCTGTCAGGATGTGTTCCCCCTGCTGTAATTGTCAATATTAATGATGTCAAGCTGATGGCTGTGTCTTTGCCTACGCATTCAAAAGTGCACTGTTACTGTACCAAAAGGTGTCAATAGGGGCCTTTTGGGCTGTTGGTCATGTGTGGCGAGAGAGGTCACCAAAGGTCAAGCACACATGGAGTTACAGTAGTGTGTACGTGAGTGTGCTCCGCGCGGCGGCAGAAGGCCAACAACAGCAGTTTCAGAGCTCTGGGAGCCTTCCTGAAGGAGTTATGGAGGTTTCTTTGCCTGCGTGACCAAAATTGCTCGCGTACTGTACCAGATATGTGTAAACAGGGGCCTTTTGGGCTGCTGGTCATGTGTGGCGAGAGAGGTCACCAAAGGTCAAGCACACATGGAGATACAGTAGAAAGTATGTGTGTTGTGTGACACTGGTGTCATATTGAACAGAGGGGGAACAGTATCTGACAGTAATACTCCAAGCTGTCAGGATGTGTTCCCCCTGCTGTAATTGTCAATATTAATGATGTCAAGCTGATGGCTGTGTCTTTGCCTACGCATTCAAAAGTGCACTGTTACTGTACCAAAGGGTGTCAATAGGGGCCTTTTGGGCTGTTGGTCATGTGTGGCGAGAGAGGTCACCAAAGGTCAAGCACACATGGAGTTACAGTAGTGTGTACGTGAGTGTGCTCCGCGCGGCGGCAGAAGGCCAACAACAGCAGTTTCGGAGCTCTGGGAGCCTTCCTGAAGGAGTTATGGAGGTTTCTTTGCCTGCGTGACCAAAATTGCTCGCGTACTGTACCAGATATGTGTAAACAGGGGCCTTTTGGGCTGTTGGTCATGTGTGGCGAGAGAGGTCACCAAAGGTCAAGCACACATGGAGATACAGTAGAAAGTATGTGTGTTGTGTGACACTGGTTTCATATTGAACGGAGGGGGAACAATATCTGACAGTAATACTCCAAGCTGTCAGGATGCGTTCCCCCTGCTGAAATGGTCCATTTTAATGATATCAAGCTGAAAATCACACGACTTACCTGTTGTGGGAAACCAAGTTAGTCGTATGAATTTTACAGCTGTGTGAGTCTGATTTCATATTGATCAGAGGGGGAACAGTATCTGACAGTAGTACTCCAAGATGTCAGGATGCGTTCCCCCTGTTGTAATGGTGAATTTGAATGATATCAAGCTGAAAATCACATGTCTTAGCTTTGATGGTCAAACAAGTCAGCAGTATGAATTTTACAGTTGTGTGACCCTGGTTTCATATTGAACGGAGGGGGAACAATATCTGACATTAATATTCCAAGCTGTCAGGATGCGTTCCCCCTGCCGTAAAGGTAATTTTGAATGATATCAAGCTGAAAATCACAGGATTTAAATGTTATGGCCAAACAAGTCAGCAGTATGAATTTGAAAGTTGTGTGACCCTGGTGTCATATTGAACAGAGGGGGAACAGTATCTGACAGTAATACTCCATGCTGTCAGGATGTGTTCCCCCTGCTGTAATTGTCAATATTAATGATGTCTTTCTGATGGCTGTTTCTTTGCCTACACTGTCAAAAGCGCGCTGTTACTGTACCAAAGGGTGTAAACAGGGGCCTTTTGGGCTGTTGGTCATGTGTGGCGAGAGAGGTCACCAAAGGTCAAGCACACATGGAGTTACAGTAGTGTGTACGTGAGTGTGCTCCGCGCGGCGGCAGAAGGCCAACAACAGCAGTTTCGGAGCTCTGGGAGCCTTCCTGAAGAAGTTATGGAGGTTTCTTTGCCTGCGTGACCAAAATTGCTCCCGTACTGTACCAGACATGTGTAAACAGGGGCCTTTTGGGCTGTTGGTCATGTGTGGCGAGAGAGGTCACCAAAGGTCAAGCACACATGGAGATACAGTAGAAAGTATGTGTGTTGTGTGACCCTGATTTCATATTGAACGGAGGGGGAACAATATCTGACAGTAACACTCCAAGCTGTCAGGATGCGTTCCCCCTGCTGAAATGGTCCATTTTAATGATATCAAGCTGAAAATCACACGACTTACCTGTTGTGGGAAACCAAGTTAGTCGTATGAATTTTACAGCTGTGTGAGTCTGATTTCATATTGATCAGAGGGGGAACAGTATCTGACAGTAGTACTCCAAGATGTCAGGATGCGTTCCCCCTGTTGTAATGGTGAATTTTAATGATATCAAGCTGAATATCACATGTCTTACCTGTTATGGCCAAACAAGTCAGCAGTATGAATTTGAAAGTTGTGTGACCCTGGTGTCATATTGAACAGAGGGGGAACAGTATCTGACAGTAATACTCCAAGCTGTCAGGATGTGTTCCCCCTGCTGTAATTGTCAATATTAATGATGTCAAGCTGATGGCTGTGTCTTTGCCTACGCATTCAAAAGTGCACTGTTACTGTACCAAAGGGTGTCAATAGGGGCCTTTTGGGCTGTTGGTCATGTGTGGCGAGAGAGGTCACCAAAGGTCAAGCACACATGGAGTTACAGTAGTGTGTACGTGAGTGTGCTCCGCGCGGCGGCAGAAGGCCAACAACAGCAGTTTCGGAGCTCTGGGAGCTTTCCTGAAGGAGTTATGGAGGTTTCTTTGCCTGCGTGACCAAAATTGCTCGCGTACTGTACCAGATATGTGTAAACAGGGGCCTTTTGGGCTGTTGGTCATATGTGGCGAGAGAGGTCACCAAAGGTCAAGCACACATGGAGATACAGTAGAAAGTATGTGTGTTGTGTGACACTGGTTTCATATTGAACGGAGGGGGAACAATATCTGACAGTAATACTCCAAGCTGTCAGGATGCGTTCCCCCTGCTGAAATGGTCAATTTTAATGATATCAAGCTGAAAATCACACGACTTACCTGTTGTGGGAAACCAAGTTAGTCGTATGAATTTTACAGCTGTGTGAGTCTGATTTCATATTGATCAGAGGGGGAACAGTATCTGACAGTAGTACTCCAAGATGTCAGGATGCGTTCCCCCTGTTGTAATGGTGAATTTGAATGATATCAAGCTGAAAATCACATGTCTTAGCTTTGATGGTCAAACAAGTCAGCAGTATGAATTTTACAGTTGTGTGACCGTGGTTTCATATTGAACGGAGGGGGAACAATATCTGACATTAAAATTCCAAGCTGTCAGGATGCGTTCCCCCTGCCGTAAAGGTAATTTTGAATGATATGAAGCTGAAAATCACAGGATTTAAATGTTATGGCCAAACAAGTCAGCAGTATGAATTTGAAAGTTGTGTGACCCTGGTGTCATATTGAACAGAGGGGGAACAGTATCTGACAGTAATACTCCAAGCTGTCAGGATGTGTTCCCCCTGCTGTAATTGTCAATATTAATGATGTCAAGCTGATGGCTGTGTCTTTGCCTACGCATTCAAAAGTGCACTGTTACTGTACCAAAGGGTGTCAATAGGGGCCTTTTGGGCTGTTGGTCATGTGTGGCGAGAGAGGTCACCAAAGGTCAAGCACACATGGAGTTACAGTAGTGTGTACGTGAGTGTGCTCCGCGCGGCGGCAGAAGGCCAACAACAGCAGTTTCGGAGCTCTGGGAGCCTTCCTGAAGGAGTTATGGAGGTTTCTTTGCCTGCGTGACCAAAATTGCTCGCGTACTGTACCAGATATGTGTAAACAGGGGCCTTTTGGGCTGTTGGTCATGTGTGGCGAGAGAGGTCACCAAAGGTCAAGCACACATGGAGATACAGTAGAAAGTATGTGTGTTGTGTGACACTGGTTTCATATTGAACGGAGGGGGAACAATATCTGACAGTAATACTCCAAGCTGTCAGGATGCGTTCCCCCTGCTGAAATGGTCCATTTTAATGATATCAAGCTGAAAATCACACGACTTACCTGTTGTGGGAAACCAAGTTAGTCGTGTGAATTTTACAGCTGTGTGAGTCTGATTTCATATTGATCAGAGGGGGAACAGTATCTGACAGTAGTACTCCAAGATGTCAGGATGCGTTCCCCCTGTTGTAATGGTGAATTTGAATGATATCAAGCTGAAAATCACATGTCTTAGCTTTGATGGTCAAACAAGTCAGCAGTATGAATTTTACAGTTGTGTGACCCTGGTTTCATATTGAACGGAGGGGGAACAATATCTGACATTAATATTCCAAGCTGTCAGGATGCGTTCCCCCTGCCGTAAAGGTAATTTTGAATGATATCAAGCTGAAAATCACAGGATTTAAATGTTATGGCCAAACAAGTCAGCAGTATGAATTTGAAAGTTGTGTGACCCTGGTGTCATATTGAACAGAGGGGGAACAGTATCTGACAGTAATACTCCATGCTGTCAGGATGTGTTCCCGCTGCTGTAATTGTCAATATTAATGATGTCTTTCTGATGGCTGTTTCTTTGCCTACACTGTCAAAAGCGCGCTGTTACTGTACCAAAGGGTGTAAACAGGGGCCTTTTGGGCTGTTGGTCATGTGTGGCGAGAGAGGTCACCAAAGGTCAAGCACACATGGAGTTACAGTAGTGTGTACGTGAGTGTGCTCCGCGCGGCGGCAGAAGGCCAACAACAGCAGTTTCGGAGCTCTGGGAGCCTTCCTGAAGAAGTTATGGAGGTTTCTTTGCCTGCGAGACCAAAATTGCTCCCGTACTGTACCAGACATGTGTAAACAGGGGCCTTTTGGGCTGTTGGTCATGTGTGGCGAGAGAGGTCACCAAAGGTCAAGCACACATGGAGATACAGTAGAAAGTATGTGTGTTGTGTGACCCTGATTTCATATTGAACGGAGGGGGAACGATATCTGACAGTAACACTCCAAGCTGTCAGGATGCGTTCCCCCTGCTGAAATGGTCCATTTTAATGATATCAAGCTGAAAATCACACGACTTACCTGTTGTGGGAAACCAAGTTAGTCGTATGAATTTTACAGCTGTGTGAGTCTGATTTCATATTGATCAGAGGGGGAACAGTATCTGACAGTAGTACTCCAAGATGTCAGGATGCGTTCCCCCTGTTGTAATGGTGAATTTTAATGATATCAAGCTGAATATCACATGTCTTACCTGTTATGGCCAAACAAGTCAGCAGTATGAATTTGAAAGTTGTGTGACCCTGGTGTCATATTGAACAGAGGGGGAACAGTATCTGACAGTAATACTCCAAGCTGTCAGGATGTGTTCCCCCTGCTGTAATTGTCAATATTAATGATGTCAAGCTGATGGCTGTGTCTTTGCCTACGCATTCAAAAGTGCACTGTTACTGTACCAAAGGGTGTCAATAGGGGCCTTTTGGGCTGTTGGTCATGTGTGGCGAGAGAGGTCACCAAAGGTCAAGCACACATGGAGTTACAGTAGTGTGTACGTGAGTGTGCTCCGCGCGGCGGCAGAAGGCCAACAACAGCAGTTTCGGAGCTCTGGGAGCCTTCCTGAAGAAGTTATGGAGGTTTCTTTGCCTGCGAGACCAAAATTGCTCCCGTACTGTACCAGACATGTGTAAACAGGGGCCTTTTGGGCTGTTGGTCATGTGTGGCGAGAGAGGTCACCAAAGGTCAAGCACACATGGAGATACAGTAGAAAGTATGTGTGTTGTGTGACCCTGATTTCATATTGAACGGAGGGGGAACGATATCTGACAGTAACACTCCAAGCTGTCAGGATGCGTTCCCCCTGCTGAAATGGTCCATTTTAATGATATCAAGCTGAAAATCACACGACTTACCTGTTGTGGGAAACCAAGTTAGTCGTATGAATTTTACAGCTGTGTGAGTCTGATTTCATATTGATCAGAGGGGGAACAGTATCTGACAGTAGTACTCCAAGATGTCAGGATGCGTTCCCCCTGCCGTAAAGGTAATTTTGAATGATATCAAGCTGAAAATCACAGGATTTAAATGTTATGGCCAAACAAGTCAGCAGTATGAATTTGAAAGTTGTGTGACCCTGGTGTCATATTGAACAGAGGGGGAACAGTATCTGACAGTAATACTCCATGCTGTCAGGATGTGTTCGCGCTGCTGTAATTGTCAATATTAATGATGTCTTTCTGATGGCTGTTTCTTTGCCTACACTGTCAAAAGCGCGCTGTTACTGTACCAAAGGGTGTAAACAGGGGCCTTTTGGGCTGTTGGTCATGTGTGGCGAGAGAGGTCACCAAAGGTCAAGCACACATGGAGTTACAGTAGTGTGTACGTGAGTGTGCTCCGCGCGGCGGCAGAAGGCCAACAACAGCAGTTTCGGAGCTCTGGGAGCCTTCCTGAAGGAGTTATGGAGGTTTCTTTGCCTGCGTGACCAAAATTGCTCGCGTACTGTACCAGATATGTGTAAACAGGGGCCTTTTGGGCTGTTGGTCATGTGTGGCGAGAGAGGTCACCAAAGGTCAAGCACACATGGAGATACAGTAGAAAGTATGTGTGTTGTGTGACACTGGTTTCATATTGAACGGAGGGGGAACAATATCTGACAGTAATACTCCAAGCTGTCAGGATGCGTTCCCCCTGCTGAAATGGTCAATTTTAATGATATCAGGCTGGAAATCACACGACTTACCTGTTGTGGGAAACCAAGTTAGTCGTATGAATTTTACAGCTGTGTGAGTCTGATTTCATATTGATCAGAGGGGGAACAGTATCTGACAGTAGTACTCCAAGATGTCAGGATGCGTTCCCCCTGTTGTAATGGTGAATTTGAATGATATCAAGCTGAAAATCACATGTCTTAGCTTTGATGGTCAAACAAGTCAGCAGTATGAATTTTACAGTTGTGTGACCGTGGTTTCATATTGAACGGAGGGGGAACAATATCTGACATTAAAATTCCAAGCTGTCAGGATGCGTTCCCCCTGCCGTAAAGGTAATTTTGAATGATATGAAGCTGAAAATCACAGGATTTAAATGTTATGGCCAAACAAGTCAGCAGTATGAATTTGAAAGTTGTGTGACCCTGGTGTCATATTGAACAGAGGGGGAACAGTATCTGACAGTAATACTCCAAGCTGTCAGGATGTGTTCCCCCTGCTGTAATTGTCAATATTAATGATGTCAAGCTGATGGCTGTGTCTTTGCCTACGCATTCAAAAGTGCACTGTTACTGTACCAAAGGGTGTCAATAGGGGCCTTTTGGGCTGTTGGTCATGTGTGGCGAGAGAGGTCACCAAAGGTCAAGCACACATGGAGTTACAGTAGTGTGTACGTGAGTGTGCTCCGCGCGGCGGCAGAAGGCCAACAACAGCAGTTTCAGAGCTCTGGGAGCCTTCCTGAAGGAGTTATGGAGGTTTCTTTGCCTGCGTGACCAAAATTGCTCGCGTACTGTACCAGATATGTGTAAACAGGGGCCTTTTGGGCTGCTGGTCATGTGTGGCGAGAGAGGTCACCAAAGGTCAAGCACACATGGAGATACAGTAGAAAGTATGTGTGTTGTGTGACACTGGTGTCATATTGAACAGAGGGGGAACAGTATCTGACAGTAATACTCCAAGCTGTCAGGATGTGTTCCCCCTGCTGTAATTGTCAATATTAATGATGTCAAGCTGATGGCTGTGTCTTTGCCTACGCATTCAAAAGTGCACTGTTACTGTACCAAAGGGTGTCAATAAGGGCCTTTTGGGCTGTTGGTCATGTGTGGCGAGAGAGGTCACCAAAGGTCAAGCACACATGGAGTTACAGTAGTGTGTACGTGAGTGTGCTCCGCGCGGCGGCAGAAGGCCAACAACAGCAGTTTCGGAGCTCTGGGAGCCTTCCTGAAGGAGTTATGGAGGTTTCTTTGCCTGCGTGACCAAAATTGCTCGCGTACTGTACCAGATATGTGTAAACAGGGGCCTTTTGGGCTGTTGGTCATGTGTGGCGAGAGAGGTCACCAAAGGTCAAGCACACATGGAGATACAGTAGAAAGTATGTGTGTTGTGTGACACTGGTTTCATATTGAACGGAGGGGGAACAATATCTGACAGTAATACTCCAAGCTGTCAGGATGCGTTCCCCCTGCTGAAATGGTCCATTTTAATGATATCAAGCTGAAAATCACACGACTTACCTGTTGTGGGAAACCAAGTTAGTCGTATGAATTTTACAGCTGTGTGAGTCTGATTTCATATTGATCAGAGGGGGAACAGTATCTGACAGTAGTACTCCAAGATGTCAGGATGCGTTCCCCCTGTTGTAATGGTGAATTTTAATGATATCAAGCTGAAAATCACATGTCTTAGCTTTGATGGTCAAACAAGTCAGCAGTATGAATTTTACAGTTGTGTGACCCTGGTTTCATATTGAACGGAGGGGGAACAATATCTGACATTAATATTCCAAGCTGTCAGGATGCGTTCCCCCTGCCGTAAAGGTAATTTTGAATGATATCAAGCTGAAAATCACAGGATTTAAATGTTATGGCCAAACAAGTCAGCAGTATGAATTTGAAAGTTGTGTGACCCTGGTGTCATATTGAACAGAGGGGGAACAGTATCTGACAGTAATACTCCATGCTGTCAGGATGTGTTCCCCCTGCTGTAATTGTCAATATTAATGATGTCTTTCTGATGGCTGTTTCTTTGCCTACACTGTCAAAAGCGCGCTGTTACTGTACCAAAGGGTGTAAACAGGGGCCTTTTGGGCTGTTGGTCATGTGTGGCGAGAGAGGTCACCAAAGGTCAAGCACACATGGAGTTACAGTAGTGTGTACGTGAGTGTGCTCCGCGCGGCGGCAGAAGGCCAACAACAACAGTTTCGGAGCTCTGGGAGCCTTCCTGAAGGAGTTATGGAGGTTTCTTTGCCTGCATGACCAAAATTGCTCGCGTACTGTACCAGATATGTGTAAACAGGGGCCTTTTGGGCTGTTGGTCATGTGTGGCGAGAGAGGTCACCAAAGGTCAAGCACACATGGAGTTACAGTAGTGTGTACGTGAGTGTGCTCCGCGCGGCGGCAGAAGGCCAACAACAACAGTTTCGGAGCTCTGGGAGCCTTCCTGAAGGAGTTATGGAGGTTTCTTTGCCTGCGTGACCAAAATTGCTCGCGTACTGTACCAGATATGTGTAAACAGGGGCCTTTTGGGCTGTTGGTCATGTGTGGCGAGAGAGGTCACCAAAGGTCAAGCACACATGGAGATACAGTAGAAAGTATGTGTGTTGTGTGACACTGGTTTCATATTGAACGGAGGGGGAACAATATCTGACAGTAATACTCCAAGCTGTCAGGATGCGTCATCCCTGCTGAAATGATCAATTTTGAGTTCATTATGCATATAGTAAGTTAAATAATTGGTAAATAATTAATAAATAGCAATAAATAAATAAATAAATAAATAATTTCATTAAAATGTAAAATTGGTGTGTTAAAAAACAGATAAAAATGTTATTAGTTCATTATAAATACTGTGCATTTCATGGCCGGAACTAATGTTCCCAGTTGTGTTGTCACTACGGTGAAATTTGATGGCACTGTGTTGAGGCAGGCTGCACATGTTGCAGTGAAGCTCTGTTGTTTTTCATACATTTATGTCATGTCAACGTCTGAAGCTAAAAACAGACAACAAAGGGACTCTAAAGAGACTTTCTAAGGACTTTTATGGACTTCAACCTCTTTTCACATCAAGCGGCCAACGAGGTATTGTTGTTGTTTACTTTAACTATCTTTATTTTACCGGCGCTGTGCGTCTCATTTGTATTTTATTTACATGCTAACATGCCGCTTATGCGTTTTTGTGATATGTTTGTTGATATAAATACAGTTCTCACAGCGTGAGCAAGACGTGCAGGGATGAGATGCAAGATATGTCCAAGCATTAAACGCCTGTTTTAGAAGAACGACCTGTGTCTGTCATGATGTGAAGAGAGCTACAGTGAGAACTCGCCTGCTCAACACGGGTAGGAGAGACGACAAGACCACAGTGGCGTAACGGCACAATGAGGAACCGGCATCAGATAAGCAAAGCCCATCACGGACGGTTGTCATAGCAACCGCAAGCAACGGCGATTAGACTGTGTAAAAGACGCAAGTTTTCAAGCCAACGCCAGAAAATGCTCTACCATATCCTTAAAGTTAAAGCGGTGTGAGAAGTGGCTCAACTTGGAAATTGCAATTAAGGACTCAGCTCTACTAACCTTGCATATTGTGTTATAGCCTACGTGTTTAGGGATAAATCTAATGTGCTGGTGTTGTGTGTGTTACATGCTACAAGGTTTAAAAGGTAAATACACTTCCATAAGCAAACTTAATTCGTAAGCAAGTAAACAATTTTCAGTAGAGACTACAGAAAGGAACGTTGTTTAAGTTGAAATTAAGTTATTAAATCTACATTTATGAAGGGTAACCAAGTCAAAGAGCTATTTAGACTAATTTAAAGGGTCACTCCATTGATGTGAAACCTTTTGTTTTGTGTGAACAGTAAGTGATTTAAGACACTTCAAAACACATTTTCTCTTAAATTAAGGTTCATATATGTGTTTTTTTCTCAATTTTGAAGGTTTAAAGGGCCACTTAAGAAAATTTAAAGAGTCACTCTTTTGGTTCAAAAATATTTTTGTGTGCAAAGTATACGTGATTTAATGCATTTCTAAGCATATTTAAGCTGCAATTGAGGTTTTGTTTGCATTTGTGCGAAGTAATTCTTAATTTTCTCATATTTGTTTTTAAATTGAACTGAATCTGAAATCTATACAAGTTTAAGGGCTCTAGTTTCGCAGACCAGGCGAGGCGGGGGCGTAGCGCAGATGCGCTTCGCCAACTGGGTGTGGCCAGGCGGATTTTCCAAGTTTGGCACGCCGTTCTCGGTGGCGCAAGTACTCCGCCGTCCCTCCTACCGGCGCAAGGGAGGAGAGAAGGCGTGGAGTGGGTTTGACACAGCCGATTCACATTTAACCAATCAAATGAGCCCCTGTCCTCGCCTTTAAAATGCGCTGCGCGAAGGCGTAATGAAAGTTTACACAGCTGACAAGGAGGTCTACTGCCGCAGGTGGAGCGGAGCTCAGGAGACCGGCGCGGAGCAGAGACTGGCGAGCAGTGCGCACACGTCACCAAAACCTCACAGGCAGGCTTCCGGGATGTCAGGCACATGAACGATGCAATAAATACCAAAAAAAACACTATTCAATGCTACGATCACAATCAGCACATACATATATCTCCATATCAACTGTCCCGTCACAGCTGATGTCAGATCAAAGGAGATTGGCACTGTTTATGCTGATTGTGAGGTTTTGGTGATGTGCGCCAGCCAGCCAAACTTCCACTGCGCCGGCTCCGCTCCGCCTTGCGCGGAAAGTAGACGTGGTTTCAGGAGGCGAGCTTTTGGCGCACCTCGGCGAAGCCTTTTGGCACAAAACTGTCACTGCGCCAAGCCGAATCTGTCGGCACCTCCCCCCGCTGCGCCACCACTCCCATCTCCGCGCAAGTCCGTCTGCGAAACTTGGACACTGTCCGCCTCTGCCGTTTCGCCGGTCGAAACTAGCTCTGCGCGGGGTTCGCCTCACTGCGCCACCCCGCGCTGCGCCGGGAAACTAGAGCCCTAAATGCTAAAAGAGTTATCTTCATGCAATATTGAGGGGTATTCAGGTACTAATAACCTTCATGGCTATTCATATTTAGGCCAAACGTAGCTCACGTGTACAAAACACAGAAATCCAACTCAAAGCTCAATAACTACACACTTTCATAGCGATTCAAGTTATTTCAAGATGTCTGACACAAGCGCTGATACATGCCGTACCAATGTTCTACCATCTACCCAACCTGAAGCTACAGATACTGAATCTGCAGAAGTGGAAAGACTACGAAGAAGTGAAAGAACCCGAACATTTACAGAAAAGGGAGTAGGGTTTCAAGAAGAAAGGCTGAAGAGTGTACAACGTCGGTACAGAATCATCTATGAGAAGTGGAGGTATCATGCAAGGATTGGGAGAGAAATATTGACTGATGAGGCTTCCAAAGAGGAATTGAATGAGCTGATTGGGAACGTGAAAGGCACTTGTTCTGATGTAAAGGCTATTTATGAGGAGTTACGTCGTTTTCAAGCTCCCGATACAGAACTACGGCGCAGAGTAGATACCTGCATATCGTTTTCAGATTTCATTATCCGAAAGGCAGAAAGACGACTTAAAGAGCAAACAACAGATGAAGAGGAAGATCCTTGGCCTGATGTTGGATCCATCCTAGATTCAATAGGTTCTTTATCAAAGCCACCTGTAGTTTGTCGATCAAGATGTGGTTCTACCCACTCCAGCATCCACTCAGTCAAAAGAAGTGAGGCTGCGGCTGAAGTTGCCGCATCCCAAGAAGTTTTGGCAGTATTGGACGAACAAGAAAGGGAAGAAATAGAACTTCAAAAACTTGAGTCAGAGAACTTAGCTAGACAACAAGCAATACAAGACAAACGTAGAAAGCTTAACCGTCTAGAAGAGATGAAGAAGTTGAACGCTGCACAAGCTCAAGTAAAGGTCTACAACCAAGCTGAAGAAAACTCTGAAGTGATTGATTTGTTGCATGATATTGAACCAACAGGAGACTTTCATGTTCTTAACGCCTCAAGTCCACCATTCATTCCACAATCTTTACCAGTCACAAACCAAGTCTTCAATGCCTCAAATTCTCCATTCATGGGGGACTTCCGGTGACGGCGCCAGGTATGGACGCACATTCGTGAGCTCCGAAAGGTGAACTCTCATGACTGCAATTATCCTGCTCAGTTATTTTATATAAGCTTTACCATAACGCTCAAACAACCCACCCACGGGTGCATGGCAAACCTTAGACGCAAAAAACAAAACAAACTATCTACTTTCGCCGAAACAAGCCCTGTTAGCCTCCAAGCTAACCCCACTAGCATGGCAGACCAGCAAATGGCACACGACAGCCTCTTAAAGGCTATACAAGAGAGCAAGGAAGACCTGCTTAAACACATGGATAAAAAAACGGCAGACATACAGACATCGCTGTCCAAGATTGAAACCTCTCTCTCCACACTATCTGAACAAGTTCAAGAGCTTGAAACGCGTGTGGGGGCCAATGAAGACAACATTAATGAGTACTGCAGCCGCACGGAGAAGTTGGAAAAGCAGGTGTCTTTCCTGAAGGAAAAAGTTGACGACCTTGAAAACCGTAGCAGAAGATCTAACGTGAGGATTATTAATATACCAGAGAAGATGGAGGGAAGGGACACTACGGGTTTCCTGGAGCAGCTCATACCGAAACTCCTGGGACATGACAACTTTTCATCCCCCATCGTAGTGGAAAGGGCGCACCGCATCGGAAAAGTGTCTGACAGACCGCGACCCATCATTGCAAAATTCCTCAACTTCACACACAAAGAAAAGGTTCTCCGGCTCGCATGGGAGAAAGGTGACATTCTTCTGGATAACAAGAGGATTTCTTTCTACCCGGACTACAGCGCCGAGCTGCAGCGCAAACGAGACGAATTCAACGGTGTGAAAAAGAACCTCCGGGAGAAAAATATAGACTATGCCCTGTTCTACCCCTCCAAACTTCGGATCCGACACCAAGGAACTGTTAGATTCTTTTCCTCACCAGCTGAAGTCCAAAACTACCTCAGCGAACTGGAGAAGTGAGTGAAGATATTTTTCTTTACCAGCCGAAATTCAAAGCTATTGCACTGATCTAGAGATGTGAATAAAGACACTTCTCTTTACTAGACAAAATTCTGTTAACTGCTAATTTTACCACACTGAGAAATATGTAAAGACATTTTTTTTTCTCCCCCTTTTCTCTTTTCCTGACAATTAAGTTCAATGCTACCTTACTGATTTGGAGAATTCCGAAGACATTCTATTTTGCAACGCTTGATTTATTCATATATCTTTTATTTACACTATACCTGAAATTAATACTTTAGTTTCAACCCTTCCACTTGACATTGGCATAGATGCTAAATGTTGCATTTATATAATTTAATAACACAACTCTTAAGACATTCTGTCTATCTACACTCTAATAATACTTTCACTTATTATTGTTGTTATTATTATTATCTTCATCCTTTTTTTTATCCAACACAACTTTATGGTAAAATGCTTACAGCACCAGCAGATTGCAGCTGTTGAGTTCATCAGAATAGTTCGATGTTAACGTACCCACTGTTTTTGTCATGGTATGTTCATAATGGGTTTGATTTATGGGGTTTTGTGGATGTTCATCCCTTATACACTGTTCTTTCTCTCTTTGCACTAATGATGAAGACTCCAGAAACAGTAATTACTTATTTCATATCCTTAACTAAATTCCATAAATATATAATTTGCAGTGTATCAGCTAAAATGTATTTCATGGAATGTTAAAGGCATCAACTCCCCAGTCAAAAGGAAAAACATAATATCTTATCTCAAAAGACAAAATGTAGATATTGCTTTTATCCAGGAAACACATCTATCTGATTTGGAGCATTTAAAATTACGTACAGGCTGGGTTGGAAATGTTTTATATTCTTCTTTCACTTCCAGAGCAAGAGGAGTAGCCTTGTTGATAAACAAAAATCTGAATTTTCAGTTAATTGGAACAGAAAAGGATAGAAATGGCAGGTTTCTGTTGGTTAACTGCACACTGAATAATAATGCAGTAACCCTCATTAATATATATGGACCTAACCATGATGATCCAGTTTTCTTTGATAACTTGGTGATGAAACTTGGTATGGCTGAGGTGTCTGTGTATAATTGGAGGTGACTTTAATCTAGTTCTGGATCCTGCAATGGACCGTGCCTCAACCAAATCTGTATTAATTTCCAAATCTGCATCAATTATTAATCAAGGACTAAAGGACCTAGGATTTTGTGATATATGGCTTAAACTCCATCCAAACCACAAGGACTTTTCTTTCTATTCTAACGTACACAATTCATATTCTCGAATTGATATGTTCTTAATCTCCCAGGATATGATTGCAATGGTGAAAAACTGCTCTTACCTTGCAGCCACTATGTCGGACCATAACCCTATTATGTTAATCTGGGAGATAAATACCATATATAAGCCCCATCGCAATTGGAGATTTCAACCCTATTTATTGAAGGATCCTGAATTTATAACATATATGAATACCCATATAGATATTTTTGTAGAGACCAACTCAAACTCAGCATCAAATTCGGTTATTTGGGAACCTCTAAAAGCTTATATGAGAGGTCATATTCTATCATATTGTGCACACAAAGTCAGAGAAAAGAAGAAAATGTTGGTTAAACTAGAAAAAGAAATTCGAGAATGTGAACAGATGCACTCAAAAACCAAACAACCAGAAACCCTCAAGTCACTAACACAGAAACGCCTCATATACAATAACCTTTGCACTAATAAAACAGAAGCAGCAATGGCAAGGACGGGATACCATTACTATGAATTCGGAGACAAGACAAGTAAACTACTTGCATGGCAAATTAAGAAACAAGAAGCTGATAAATTTATCCAAACAATTAAGACTGAAGAGGGAAAACATATTAACGACCCTATAGAAATAAACAATAGATTCAAAAGCTTCTATGAAACCCTATATCAATCTGACCATAACTCTGACAATATGGATGCAAAGAATTTTTTACATAAATTAGAAATGCCCAAATTAAATATTGAAGACCAACAAATTCTTGATGCTGATATTGTAGTTGCGGAGGTCTGCCAAGCAATAAATTCATTACAAAATAATAAATCACCAGGCCCCGACGGCTTCCCAATTTAATATTATAAAGCATTTCTAAACAAATTGTCAACCCCTCTAACAAACATGATAGTAGAATCCTTTATTAATGAAGAACTACCAAGTACCCTTCATACTACATCATACTACTTCCAAACCAGGAAAAGATAAACAAAACTGTGAGTCTTATAGACCACTAAGCTTACTAAATTCGGATTATAAAATATTTGCTAAATTGATTGCAAATAGACTTGAAAAGGTTATTCCAAAACTCATCCATGCAGATCAGGCAGGGTTTATTAGAGACAGACAAGGCTCTGATGATGTGCGTCGACTATTTCACATAATTAATGCTGCTCAGAATCAAGAAGATCCTATGCTGATAGTTTCAATGGACGCCTTCAAGGCCTTTGACAGAATTGAACCCACCTTTCTCTTTGAAACCCTTGAAACAATGAGTTTTGGAACCAACTTTATTAAATTTATTAAAACAATTTTCAACGCTCCAAAAGCTAGAGTTCTTACTAATGGTGTCCTGTCTGACCCTATCTCTCTATCGAGAGGATGTAGGCAAGGTTGTCCAGCTTCGCCCTTGCTTTTCAATCTGGCCATTGAACCCTTGGCCTGTGCTATTAGGTCTAACTTTAATATTAAGGGTATTACATTTGGATCATATGATCACAAGGTATCGCTATATGCTGATGACCTCCTACTATTTATTAAAGACCCTTTAACTTCATTTCCACCATTACTTGAATGTCTGACAGAATACAGTACATCATCGGGCTATAAATTAAACTTCACTAAAAGTGAGGTGCTGCCATTTAACGTGCATAATGACTGAATCAGACAAATCACCTCCCCCTTAAAGTGGTCTCCCAATGGATTTAAATATTTGGGAGTCTGGGTTGGAAAATCATTTGATAGAATATACACAGATAACTATATTAAACTATTGGATCAAACCAAGCTAGATTTTAAAAGATGGATGGACCTACCTATGTCCTTAATTGGAAGAATAAACACAATAAAAATGAATATATTACCTAAATTCATATATTTTTTCCACTGCATTCCCTTTAAAATTCCTGTAAAATTTTTCAAAGAATTAAATAAGGCAGTGACATCCTTTTTATGGCATAAGAAACCTCCAAGAATTAAACTTACTATGCTACAGAGATCATATGCCAAAGGAGGTTTAAACTTTCCTGATTTCCGTAAATATTATCTTGCATCACAGTTTAGACCTATATGGATTTGGTTACATTCTGAAGACAATGAAAGCAGATGGATATCAATAGAAAAACAAGAATTGCAAACAACTCTGCTGCATATACTTCCTTTCTTGGGCAATAAAAATAGATTAAGTACAATTACTAAGAACCTAATAATACAAAACACTTTGATTTCATGGCAGGAGTCCCACTCCATTCTTGGTTACAAAGGGTCACTTTTTAAAAACACTCCATTGTGGAACAATCCAGATATTCCGAATCCCATTGTAGATAGTACACTTAAAAGCTGGGTGGATAAAGGCATTAAGAAAGTTGGGGACCTATACACAGAAGATATATTCTCTAGTTTCCAGCAGTTGTCCTGTAAATACAACCTACCTCAACACAACCTGTTTAAGTACTTGCAAATCAGACACTGGGTCAAAGCAAACTCACCTAATAAATTTCCTGGCATGCCGGAGGAAACTTCTCTGGAGAAACAATTGCTTAACGTTTCATGTTCAACAACCCGAGGTCTAACATCGGCTATTTACAATATTCTTAATAGTAGTTTTCCTGAATATGAAAGATCTACTATTAAGCATAAATGGGAGGTGGATCTAAATTGTTCATACGATGATGCAGATTGGCATGTACTATTGGAGCAAGCTCAAACATCCTTAATCTCTACTAAACACAGATTAATCCAATTCAAGATCTTGCACAGAATATATTACACACCTGTGAAACTCCACAAATTTAATAAAAATATTTCACCTGTTTGCCAGAAATGTAAAATTACAGATGCAGACCTTCTACATATGTTCTGGCACTGCCCCAAAATTACAGAGTTTTGGAAATATATCATTAAAACCACTTCAGACATTACAGGAAATAATTTTCCAGAAGATCCTAAAGTATGGATCTTAGGAGATTTGACTCCATTAAAAATAAATAATTACATTAAGCACTTTATTTTACTTGCTAGTACAGCTGGCAAAAAATGCATTTTAATAAATTGGAAATCTGATCTCCCTCCCTCACAAAGACACTGGGTTAACGAATTAACATCATACTGTACTCCAGAGAAGATCCTCTATAATGTAAGAAAAAGATCCTCATTGTTTAAGAAGATCTGGGGAGCTTTCATAGATGCCTTACCTCGACTCAGATACGATGGTTGATATCCAATATTTGTTTTACTCCCTTCTGAACTTAAATTTACTTTGTGTGTCAACTTACTTTTGCAGTGAATTTATATATGTATGTATACATGATACTGAGTGTAAAGAACCACACTCATTGTAAGGATTCTCTGTTCTGCTTTAATTCATGTATTTCTTTTCTATCAATATTGTAAAACAAGTTGAATACAGAATAATTGTGTTATTCCTGTATGTTCAACAATAAAGAAAACATTATAAAAAAAAAAGTTCTCCATTCATTTCTCAACCCCTGCCAGTTACAAACCAAGGACTGCAGCCAGTACCCATGCCTCAAGTGCAGAATAGCTCTGATTTGGTCAACATGCTAGCAGAAGCCATAAGTGCTAATCGTCTTCCAACACCTGAGCCTTCATTGTTCACTGGAGATCCCTTGAAATTCAAAGACTGGCAACTGTCTTTCGACACACTAATTGACAGGAAAAACATTCCAAAGAATGAAAAACTGTATTACTTAAGAAAGTACTTAGGTGGCACTGCAAGGAAAGCTGTTGAAGGATTTTTCCTACTAGGCACTGAAGCAGCATATGACTCAGCTTGGCAGCTGTTAGAAAAACGCTTTGGAGACCCATTCATAATTGGGAAATGTTTCAGAGACAAGCTGCATGGATGGCCTAAGATAAGCTCCAAGGATGGCTACGAGCTGAGAGAATTCGCAGATTTCCTTAAGGGCTGTGAGGCTGCAATGCCCCACATCAAGACGTTGGAAGTTCTTAATGACTGTAGCGAGAGTCAAAAAATTCTGCTGAAATTGCCAGATTGGCTGGTATCCAGATGGAACCGTATAGTAATGGAAGCTAGACAAGCAGATATAGGTTACCCACCTTTCAAAGTATTTGTTGACTTCCTATCAAAGGAAGAAGATCTTGCTTGTGATCCTATATCCTCAATACAAGCCCTCAAGAGCATGGAAGATGAGAAGCCGAAGCATCCACGAAGTCAAACCATTCAAGCAAAGACACTGTCTACAAATACAACACAGAGTGACATTCCATCATGCACATTCAGCAAAAGGACAGGACACGTTCTTGCCAAGTGTAGAAAGTTTGGTGAAAAGACAGTTAAAGAGCATGTAAAGTTTGTACAAGTAGAGAAACTTTGTTTTGGATGTTTAAAAACCGGTCACCACTCAAGGAGATGTGACAATAGGAGCACATGTGAACGGTGTCAAAAGAGACATCCAACATGTCTACATGATGACAATTTCAAAGAACATCAAAGGTCAGCACCTCTTAGAGGAGACTGTAATTCAAGGGACAAGGTGGAACCCAAAGAAACTGCTGCAAGGAGATCACCACTCAAGGAGATGTGACAATAGGAGCACATGTGAACGGTGTCAAAAGAGACATCCAACATGTCTACATGATGACAATTTCAAAGAACATCAAAGGTCAGCACCTCTTAGAGAAGACTGTAATTCAAGGGACAAGGTGGAACCCAAAGAAACTGCTGCAATAGCAACTACCAACAGAGTCATACAGAAGGGCCCAAGCACATACACCTCCTCAATCGTACCGGTCTGGGTCTCACCCATTACACGGCTAGATCAGGAAATCCTTGTCTATGCACTCCTAGACACACAGAGTGATACATCTTTCATTCTGGACCAAGTAGCTCAAGACCTCGACACAAACAAAGTAAAAGCAAGCCTGCAGTTGTCTACAATGTCTGCAAGGTCAACAATAATACCCTGCCAGAAACTAACAAATCTACAAGTGAGAGGATACAACCTGGAGAAAAGGATTCCATTGCCATCACTGTTCACACGTGAGTTCATTCCAGCAGACAGGTCCCACATTCCAACTTCTGAAACGGCTCTGAAATGGCCTCATCTGGAACAACTGTCAGACAAGATTCCTCCACCATTGGACTGCGAAATAGGCCTTCTTATTGGCTATAATTGCCAACAAGCCCTTCTCCCAAAGGAGATCCTGACTGGGGATGAGAATCAGCCATATGCACAGCGGACTGATCTTGGCTGGAGCATTGTCGGCTGCTCAAATCCAGCAAGTGACTATGGTGATGCAATAGGAATCAGTCACAGAATCCTAGTGCAAGAAGTGACACCTGCTATGCAGCCATCTGTTGACCTAAAGAGAGAAGTACACTTTGCGTGCAGAATTCAGGTCAAAGAGATTGGCCCAACAGATATAATCAAGGCTTTGGAGTCCGATTTCACAGATCATACTGCAGACAATAACCCGGTCTCACAGGAAGATCTTCTCTTCTTGTCAAAGTTGAAAGAAGGCATAAGGCAAAAGGAAGATGGCCATTATGAACTCCCACTCCCCTTCAAGACGGAGACCCCCAATCTCCCAGACAACAAACAATGTGCAATTCACAGACTTGCCTCACTAGAGCGACGACTCAGGAGAAATGAGCAGTATTATGAGGATTATGTCCATTTCATGAATGACATTATAAGTAGAGGAGATGCTGAGAAAGTCCCGCAGCCTGAACTCGATAACCAACCAGCATGGTATATTCCGCACCACGGAGTCTATCACCCCCACAAACCTGGGAAGATCCGTGTAGTTTTCGACTGTTCAGCACGCTACGAAGAAACCTCTCTAAATGATCATCTCTTAACCGGGCCAGACCTGACTAACACTTTAGTTGGAGTGCTGTGTAGATTCAGAAAGGGTCCAGTAGCCATAATGTGCGACATCGAAAGAATGTTTCACCAGTTTCATGTGGCCAAGGAACACCAAGATTACCTAAGGTTCCTCTGGTGGGACAATGGCGATCTGGATTCCGAACCCTCGGTGTACAGAATGAAGGTGCACCTTTTTGGGGCAGCTTCTTCCCCTGGTTGTTCCAACTTTGGGTTCAAACATCTCGCATCACAAGGTCATGGAAAATTTAGTGAACAAGCTATCAAGTTCATCCAGAGAAGCTTTTATGTCGACGATGGCTTAACAAGCGTGAGGTCACCTACTGAAGCCATATGTTTGGTAGAAGAGTCAAGAGCCTTGCGCAGAACAGGAAATCTTAGACTGCACAAGTTTGTTTCCAATGACAAAGATGTGGTTGCAGCAATACCACCTGAAGAACGTGCCCAAACCAAGGATCTAGACATGGCTCTCGGAGAACTTCACATCGAGCGAGCACTCGGAGTACAGTGGTGCGTCGAAGTGGATGAGTTCCAATTCAGAGTTGTAGTTAAGGAAAATCCACTGACAAGGAGAGGGGTTCTCTCAACAGTTGCCTCCGTATTTGACCTGCTAGGGTTTGTGGCCCCCTTCATACTGGTCGGCAAACAGATTCTTCAGGCCCTATGCAGGGATAAGTTAGGATGGGATGGAGATCTTCCTGATCACATTCTACTCCAATGGGAATCATGGCTTAAGCCGTGTTCACACCGGACGCGATGAACGCGATGAAATCGCGCGTAACGCCCGAAACGCGTTGCGTGACCATGGAATCATTTATTTCCTCAATCGTGTCTATCGCGCGATGGACGCGTTGATGCGAACCCGCCCTCCTCTCTCCCTCCTTCCTCTCCCTGATGTAGGTGTCCCGCAGACTTTTCCATCTGTGGACACACATCCACTGACAAGACACACACACGTAGCGAGACAGATATGCCGGGTTAACGCAGTGTTGCCAACTCCTCAGTAAGGAAAGTAGCTATTGGCTGTCCTAAAAGTCGCTAGATAGTCGCCAAATAACATCATCGCCTAATTTGCATAATTGGCAATTGTAATGGACGCTGTAGGAGAGGAATAACGTCGTGGGAGAGACAAAAAGTGAGTAAAAAACATCCTAAATATGTTTTAGAACTACAAAATTACGGGAAGGGCGGGACCAACAGCGGCTTTGCGCATGCGCGATTCATATGCTGCCTGGCCGCGGAGTGGTGGGTCTCCTCTCTGCTCCTCTCCTGACTGCAGCTGCCTGCGACTGCTGCACGCGGCTCGAGGCTGTGACCACCTGTGAGGACTTTGGGGCGGGGGAGGGGCTCGCAGCAGCACCCGCTGCTCGCTGAGAACAGGAACTGCAGAGGAACGATACATGCTTTCATGTCAGTTTCCAAAATACCAGAAGTCTCCAGTAACACCAGGAAAAGTCGCTAGATTTGTCGCTAGTCGCTTTTGACAAAAAAAGTCGCCATGGGGAGTTGGAAAGTCGCCAGATTTAGCGAGAAAGTCGCCAAGTTGGCAACACTGGGTTAACGTTACCGCTAGCATGGTTAATAGTAAATTACATCCAATAGCTGCATTAGCAACGGACACATATTGCAAAATTTACTGGCACACGGCAGCCTGGCAGCCCGCACACGGCAGCCCGGTAGTCGGCACAGGGCAGCCCGGCAGCCCGGCAGCCGGCACGGGACAGCCCGGCAGCCGGCACGGGGCAGCCCGGCAGCCGGCGCAGGGCAGCCCGGCAGCCGGCGCAGGGCAGCCCGGCAGCCGGCACACGGCACAGGGCAGCCCGGCAGCCGGCACACGGCAGCCGGCACACGGCAGCCCGGCAGCCGGCACACGGCAGCCTGGCAGCCCGGTAGCCCACACATGGCAACAATAATATTGTCCTCCATTTTTCGATTTCCTTTGGCAGTTCTTGACATAGGTGACGTAGGGAGAATATCAACACTGATTGGCTATCGCGTCAAAGCCTCACGCGATGTCGCGTCAAAAGTTGAAATTTTTCAACTTGCGCGATGAGGCGTTTGACGCGATAAAGCGTCCAACGCGACGTGATGAAGCGTCAACGCGACTCGATGAAGCGTCATCGTGTCGCGTGTATCGCGCGAAACGCGCCGCCCGACCCAAAATCGCGCGTCATCGCGTCTTTGCATTGACTTTTAATGTAAACTTGACGCGCGAATTTGCGTTATTGCGTCCGGTGTGAACACACCTTTAGAGATCTGCCTCACTTGGCAGCCCTTAAGATATCAAGAAACTACCTTCCACCAAACTTTGGTGAGGTCAGAAGATACGAGCTTCACAGTTTTTCTGATGCAAGCCTCAGTGGATATGGTGCATGTTCATATCTTCGAGCAACAGGTGATACAGGACAGATCAGTTGTTCTCTTGTTATGGGTAAGGCAAGAGTAGCCCTGACCAAATTGACAACCATCCCAAAACTCGAATTGTCATCAGCTGTGACCTCAGTTCGCAATGCCGACATCATCAAAAGGGAACTTGAAATTGAAGACTTGCAAGAGTATTACTGGACTGACTCTAAGGTAGTCCTTGGCTATGTGAACAACGATGCCAAGAGATTTCACATATTTGTGGCCAATCGGATTCAATGCCTAAGATTGAGCACAAACCCTGAACAATGGCGACATGTAAGCTCTGAAAACAACCCCGCTGACTGTGCCTCAAGGGGAATGACTGCAATCCAGCTGAAAGAGTCCAGCTGGCTGAAAGGACCCAACTTCCTTTGGCAACAAAATTTGCCATGTGAAGAGGAAATGGTGGGAGAAGTTGAGACAACTGACCCAGAGCTTCGCAAGGCCTATCCTCATGCGATCAAGGCAAAGGAAGTGAGTAAGATGACACATCGTTTTACCAAATTTTCTGACTGGTCCAGAGTTGTAAGAGCGGTGGCTAGGCTCAAAAGATTTGTCAGAGAATTTAAAGGACTGCAATCAAGAACAAATGAAACAACTAACCTGGAAGAAAGAAAGGACGCTGAAATTTTCATCATTAAGTTAGTGCAAGAAGATGCCTTCGCTGAAGAAATCCAGAAACTCAAGCTCCAGAAGGAACTCACCATGAATAAGCGCAACAAGTTACATCAGTTGAATGCATTCCTGGATAATAACAGTGTCCTTAGGGTGGGAGGACGACTATCCCAATCAACCTTGCACCATGATGTGAAACACCCAGCAATACTTCCCAAGAAATCTCATGTGTCAACCCTGCTCATTAAACATCACCATGAGTGCGTACATCACCAACTGCGTGCAAATGGAATATGGATTTTAGGATGTGGAAGCATGGTCTCTTCACACATTTACAAATGCGTAAAATGTAGGAGATACCGCAGAACTACTGAAGTTCAACAAATGGCTAATCTGCCTGAAGAGAGAACTGAAGCATCCCCTCCCTTCACGTACTGTGGCCTTGATCGCTTTGGCCCCTTTATTGTAAAGGAGGGAAGAAAGGACTTAAAACGTTATGGATTACTGTTTACTTGCTTGTGTTCCAGAGCAGTACATATAGAGACACTAGATGACTTAACGACAGACGCATTCATGAATGCTCTTCGAACATTCATAGCCATCAGAGGACCTGTTCGGCAATTAAGGTGCGATCAGGGAACAAATTTCATGGGTGCCAGGAGAGTGCTTTCTGAGTTGTTCAAGGGAATGGATCAAGAATGTCAACAATCGTTTGGTTGTGAATTTGTAATCAACATCCCATCGGCTAGCCATATGGGCGGAGTCTGGGAGCGCCAGATTAGAACTATCTGCAGTATCCTGACTGCCATGCTTGATAAGTGCACAAGCAGACTCGATACCACAACTCTGAGGACTTTTCTTTATGAAACAATGGCTATAATCAACAGCAGGCCACTAAGTGTTGAACACCTTCATGATCCCACAGGCCCAGAACCTCTCACTCCAAACCACTTATTAACCATGAAATCATCGATTATTCTGCCACCTCCCGGACAGTTCTGCCAGGAACTGTCCGGGAGGTGGCCTTTACCTCTGCAAAAGGTGGAAAAGAGTGCAATTCTTGGCCAATGAATTTTGGCAAAGGTGGAAACGGGAATACCTGCTAAACCTCCAGCAACGACAGAGATGGCAAAGGCCAACACGAAACTCACGAGTGAATGATATTGTGATCCTACAAGATGATAGCTCTCCAAGAAATGAATGGAAACTCGCCAGAGTTATGTAAGTTTTCCCCAGTGCAGATGGCATGGTACGAAAGCTGAAGCTTCTTGTCACTGATACAATACTTGACAAAGGAAAAACACTTACCAGATGAGATTGATGAGATCTATGTTTCGGCGCTGGTTTGGTCTTTCTATGACATTCCTGTGGGCCGCAGGGGCTGCCTCTGCGTCCCTAGGTGGCGCTACCGAGCCCATTTTTGCTCCGGGGGGGTTCCGATTTTTGATTTTAACGAATTTTTCGCCAGACCTGGTGTGCGTGCCGAATTTGGTGAGTTTTTGAGCATGTTTAGGGGGTCAAATTAAGCGTCAAAGAGACGTAATAATTAAAGCTGCAAGCAGCGTTGGGCGGGCCCTCGCCCCCCCGTGCATGTCGGGGACGGCGCGCGTGTCGAAGCGCAGACAATTCGTCTGTTTGTTCTAGTTTTAAGGGTATTTTTCGGTGCTTTTATTGTGAAAGAGTTTCGGGCTTTTATTTTGAAAGGCCGCGGAAGTCCTAGTGTGTGACCGACAGGACTACTGGCAGCTGCTGCATGATCACACCAAAATGCAGGCACACACACTCACTCACTCACTCACTCACACAAACACACACACACACACACACACACATACGCACGTGCACACACACACACGTGCACACACACACACACACACACACACAGACACACACACACACACACACACACACGACGCCAACAAAAACCCACTACTACCCACTGGTAGTACATTCGCTGCTGGTGCCCCTCTGGCCACTAGCAGCGCCCCTCCAGCAGATGGTGCCCTTAGCATGTCCTAGTGTGTGACTGACTTGAGTAGTGGCAGCTGAGGCATGATCACACCAAAATGCAGGCAGACAGAGAAATCCTCATTCAATCCAGTGGAGAAATCCATAAAACCCACCCCTGTTTGAGGTGTCACAGCTCGGTCACCGTTTGAGTTACAGACTTGATTCAAAGGTTAAACGAGTCACGAGACGCGGATCTATAAATCTCCCATTTACATGATTTTGCTATCTTTTACCGTTTTTGAGTTCTGGCAGTTTTAGTTTGAGAGTGTTTTCTGCTCCCTCTGAGCTCTTACAATGGGTGTGTATTGCGCATTCCTGAGGCAGCTAGAGTGAGTCACATGTCTAGGCAGAGTGCAGAGCAGAGCACACCAGAGTCAAAAATGTTTGAAAACTCTTCACAGCTCCCACAAACTTGGTCCAATCCACATCAAAACTACATATTTTTGTAGGAATTTTTGTCCTCTTTCCATCTGCATAGTTTTCAAAGCCGTTACTTTAGACTCCAGGGGCCTAATTAGTGCCAAGTGTCAGCCTCTTCACACCAGAGTCCATGGGAAAAAATGAGGTTTTGGTTTTGGACACTGTAACTTTAAGGTCTTATAAAATCCAAACTAATCGAGTAATGACGAAATCCTTCAGAACTTTTGTTAAGCACTGTGTCCTCTGTCATCTGTTAAATTTTCAAGCCGCTGCCATTTACGCCCTGGGAGGAGATAGATTTTGTTCAAAGCGGAATTTTGGGCGAGAACGTGAACATTCCAACACAAATTGCGGACTTCCTGTTGGTTTTAGAGGGGGGGTGTCAGCGCGTGATTTGTAGGCCTTGATGAGACCTACGTTTCGGCATTGGTTTGGTGTTTCTATCACATTCCTGTGGGCCGGAGCAGCTGCCTTTGTGTGCCTAGGTGGCGCTACCGAGCCCATTTTTGCACCTTGGGGGTCTGTTTGTCCATTTTATCAAATTTTTCGCCAGACCTGGCCTGCGTGCCGAATTTGGTGAGTTTTGGAGCATGTTTAGGGGGTCAAATTAAGGTTTATTTTGACGTAATAATAAGAAGAAGAAGAAAGGAGAAGAATTAAAGCTGCAAGCAGCGTTGGACGGGCCCTCGCCCCCCCCGTGCACGTCGGGGACGGCGCGCGTGTCGAAGCGCAGACAATTCGTCCGTGTGTTCCAGTTTTAAGGGTATTTTTCGGTGCTTTTATTGTGAAAGAGTTTTGGGCTTTTATTTTGAAAGGCCGCGGAAGTCCTAGTGTGTGACCGACAGGACTAATGGCAGCTGCTGCATGATCACACCAAAATGCAGGCACACAAACTCACTCACTCACTCACTCACACAAACACACACACACACACATACGCACGTGCACACACATACACGTGCGCACACACACACACACACACACACACACACACACGACGCCAACAAAAACGCACTGGTAGTACATTCGCTGCTGGTGCCCCTCTGGCCACTAGCAGCGCCCCTCCAGCAGATGGCGCCCTTAGCATGTCCTAGTGTGTGACTGACTTGAGTAGTGGCAGCTGTGGCATGATCACACCAAAATGCAGGCAGACAGAGAAATCCTCATTCAATCCAGTGGAGAAATCCAGAAAACCCACCCCTGTTTGAGGGGTCACAGCTCGGTCACCGTTTTAGTTACCGACTTGATTCAAAGCTTAAACGAGTCACGAGACTCGGATGTATAAATCTCCCATTTACATGATTTTGCTATCTTTTACCGTTTTTGAGTTCTGGCAGTTTTAGTTTGAGAGTGTTTTCTGCTCCCTCTGAGCTCTTACAATGGGTGTGTATTGCGCATTCCTGAGGCAGCTAGAGTGAGTCACATGTCCAGGCAGAGTGCAGAGCAGAGCACACCAGAGTCAAAAATGTTTGAAAACTCTTCACAGCTCCCACAAACCTGGTCCAATCCACATCAAAACTACATATTTTTGTAGGAATTTTTGTCCTCTTTCCATCTGCATAGTTTTCAAAGCTGTCAGACTTTTACTTTACACTGCAGGGGCCTAATTAGTGCCGGATGTCAGCCTCTTCACACCAAACTCCATGGGAAAAAATGAGATTTTGGTTCTGGCCCCTCCGACTTGGAGGTGTTATCACATCCAAACTAAACGAGTAATGACGAAATCCTTCAGAACTTTTGTTCAGCACTGTGTCCTCTGTCATCTGTTAAAATTTCAAGCCGCTGGCATTTACGCCCTGGGAGGAGTTAGATTTTGTTCAAAGGCGGCATTTTGGGCGAGAACGTGACTTTTCAACGCAAATTGCGGACTTCCTGTTGGTTTTAGGTCGGGGGTGTCAGCGCGTGAATTGTAGGGCTTGATGAGAGCTACGTTTCGGCAGTGGTTTGGTCTTTCTATCACATTCCTGTGGGCCCCAGGGGCTGCCTTTGTGTGCCTAGGTGGCGCTACCGAGCCCATTTTTGCACCTTGGGGGTCTTTTTGTCCATTTTATCAAATTTTTCGCCAGACCTGGCCTGTGTGCCGAATTTGGTGAGTTTTGGAGCATGTTTAGGGGGTCAAATTAAGGCCTAATGACACGGAATAATAGGAAAAAGAAAAAGAAGAAAAAAAAAAAAACACTACAAAAACAATAGGGCTTCGCGCTGTTCAGCGCTCGGGCCCTAAAAAACACTACAATAACAATAGGGCTTCGCACTGTTCCAGTGCTCGGGCCCTAATAACAATAGGGCTTCGCTCTGTTCCAGTGCTCGGGCCCTAATTAAAGCTGCAAGCAGCGTTGGACGGGCCCTCGCACCCGTGCCCCGCATCCGCCTTGTGCCCGTCGAGGACGGTCCATTCACGATGCCACTCACTCACTCTCACTCACACACACTCACACACACTCACTCACACACACACACACACACACTCAATCAGTCACACACACAAACACACAAAGTTCTGGACCAGCCACTAGCGGCGCTCCTCCAGCAGATGTCGCGCTAAGCTTGCGTTTGAGTTTGAGAGTTGTTTCTGCTTCTGTGGGGGAAGGGCAGAGCAGGCAGAGCAGAGAAAAAAAAAAACAGTCCAAACCTGTTAAACTAGTCTTCACCGCGGCCACAAACTTTTTCCAATCCAAAGCAAGACCTCCTGTTTTTGTAGGAGAATTAGTCCTCTTTCCATCGGCATAGGTTTGGAAGCTGTCAGACTTTTACTTTGGACTGCTCGGGCCTAATTAGTGCCTATGCTCACGGCAAGTGCATGTTAATTCACAGCAGGCACACCAGGGTCCATGGGAAAAAGTGAAGGCACTGGTTGTGGACACTCTGACTTTGATAGCTTCTGAAATCCAAACGGTTCAAAGGAACGTAAATTCCTTCTGAACTTTTGTTAAGCACTATGTCCTCTGTCATCTATTAAATTTTCAAGCCGATAAAATTAACGCCCTGGGAGTTTATAGATTTTCTGCAAAGCGGAAATTTGGGCGAAAACGTGACATTCAAATGCAAATTGCGGACTTCCTGTTGGTTTTAGGTGGGGGGCACGAGCACAAAAAATGTCGGGCTTGATGAGATCTACGTTTCGGCGCTGGTTTGGTCTTTCTATCACATTCCTGTGGGCCTCAGCGGCTGCCTTTGCGTCCCTAGGTGGCGCTACCAAGCCCATTTTTGCACCGGGAGGTTCCGATTTTTGATTTTATCGAATTTTTCGCCGGACCTGATGTGCGTGCCGAATTTGGTGAGTTTTTGAGCATGTTTAGGGGGTCAAATTAAGCCTCAAAGAGGCGTAATAATAATAAGAAAAAAAAAAAAAACGAAGCAAAAACAATAGTGCTTCGCACTGGGACAGTGCTCGGGCCCTAAAAAGAAACCTTACAAAAACAATAGGGCTTCGCACTGGGACAGTGCTCGGGCCCTAATTAAAGCTGCAAGCAGCGTTGGACGGGCCCTCGCACCCGTGCCGCCTCGTGCCCACTTGTGCCCGGTGGCTGTGGCATTAAGCACACACACACACACACACACACACACACACACACACACACACACACACACACACACACACACACACACACACACACACTCTCACACACACACTCTCACACACACACACACACACACACACACATACGCACATGCAGGCACATACACACACAGACACACACACACACACACACATGCACGCTCAGGCACACACACACACACAAACACAAAGTTCTGGCCCTGTTGCTAGCGGTGCTCCTCCAGCAGGTGGCGCCCTTAGCATGTCCTAGTGTGTGCTTGACATGACCTGTCACTCCTTTTAAGGGGTATGTGCATTGGGGGATGTGCCAGCAGCTAGTGTGTGTCAGTAGAGAAGGCAGAGTGCAGAGCAGACCAGAGTCCCACCTGTTAAACAACTCTTCACAGTGGCCACACACTTTTTCCAATCCACACCATGATATTTAGTTTTGTAGGAATTGTGGTCCTCTTTCCATCGGCATAGGTTTGGAAGCTGTCAGACTTTTACTTTAGTCAGCAGGGGCCTAATTAGCCCCTAGCATTCTGCGCTATTCCCACCAGAGTCCATGGGGAAAAGTGTAGGCGTTGGTTGTGGACACTCTGACTTTGAGGCCTTCTGAAATCCAAATGGTTCAAAATTTTACTAATTCCTTCTGAACTTTTGGTGTGTGTGTGTGTGTGTGTGTGTGTGTGTGTGTACCTGTACGTGCGTGTGTGTATGTGTGTAACTAACTAACTAACGACCCGGTGCAAAAATGGGCTCGGTAGCACCACCTAGGGACGCAAAGGCAGCCGCTGTGGCCCACAGGAATGTCATAGAAAGACCAAACCAGTGCCGAAACGTAGATCTCATCAAGCCCGACATTTTTTGTGCTCGTGCCCCCCACCTAAAACCAACAGGAAGTCCGCAATTTGCGTTTGAAAGTCACGTTTTCGCGCAAATTTCCACTTTGCATGAAATCTATTTCCTCCCAGGGTGTTAATTTGAATGGCTTGAAAATTTAATAGATGACAGAGAACATAGTGCTTAACTAAAGTTCTGAAGGAATTTACATTGCTTCAAACCGTTTGGATTTCAGAAGCCATCAAAGTCAGAGTGTCCACAACCAACGCCTCCACTTTTTCCCATGGACTCTGGTGTGCCTGCTGTGAATAAACAGGCACTTGCCCTGACAATGGGCACTAATTAGGCCCCAAAGTAAACGTCTGACAGCTTCCAAACCTATGCAGATGGAAAGAGGACCAATTCTCCTACAAAAATAGGAGGTCTAGCTGTGGATTGGAAAAAGTTTGTGGCCATTGTGAAGACTAGTTTAACAGGTGGGACTCTGTTTTTTTTTTTCTCTGCTCTGTTCTCTGCTTGCACTGCCCCTCCCCCACTCAGCCCCATGGTCAAGACTGACAGGCTTCAGAAACAACTGTCAAACTCAAACTCAAGCTGAGGGCGACATCTGCTGACGGAGCGCCGCTAGCAACTGGGCCAGAACTGTGTGTGTGTGTGTGTGTGTGTGTGTGTGTGTGTGTGTGTGTGTGCATGCACATGCATGTGTGTGTGTGTGTGTGTGTGTGTGTGTATAGGTGCCTGCCCGTGCATATGTGTGTGTGTGTGTGTCTGTACGCGTGTGTGTGTGTGTGTGTGTGTGTGTGTATGTGTGTGTGTGTGTGTGAGTGTGTATGTGTGTGAGTGTGCGTGCGTGTGTGTGTGTGTGTGTGTGTGTGTGAGTGTGAGTGAGTGAATGGCACCGTGAATGGACCATCCCCGACGGGCACGAGGGGGACGCGGGGCACGGGTGCGAGGGCCCATCCAACGCTGCTTGTAGCTTTAATTTCATATGATACCTGTGCTTTTCCTGTGGCTAGATCATCTAGTCGGGCCAGGCCATGCAGGATCTTATAGGTAAGACAGGCATTTTGAATTTAACAAAATTATCCCAGCTCAGTAAGTTCTGATTTGTGATGCTATGTCAATGATGATGAGCATTTTTCTTCCTGTCTAGTGCTTTCACAGCGTGATGATAGACTTGTACAGATTTTAGTGTTGTACAAGAGGCTTGTGCCCAGCTAGTCAGACAATATGACAGATGTGACATAGTAATAGCATTAAAATACAGTACTGCTGCTTTTGTTGACAGTGAGTTTCTGATATGACGAAAATTTGATAAATGAAACTTTGCTGTGTTTACTACTGATTTAATTTGTTGTTTAAATGTAAGATTTGAATCAATTTTTATTCCAAGATATTTATATTCCGGCACAACTGTCAACTTTTCCCTGTCAGCATAGACATCAGGTGTTATGGTATCCATCGACCTCTTACTACAAATCATGCATACACTTGTCTTAATGTTTAGATGCAAACAAGAATTATTCAGCCATTCAACAACTGGGGTCATTGCTGCCGTTAACTTTTTTGCAGCTTGCTGATTGGTTGCTGCATGAACATAAATGACCGTGTCATCCGCGTACATCTGGATGTCAGAGTCATTGTACACAGATGGAAGATCATTTATGTAGAGACTAAACAACAATGGTCCCAATATAGATCCTTGGGGGACACCAAAACTACAAATAAGCGCGGAGGATAGCTCACCGTTTGCCCTTACTCTTTGAGTTCTACCTTTGAGATAAGTTTTCATGTATCTGATAGTATTGGGGGAGAAGTCGTACTGTGAAAGGTTAGTAAGAAGGACAGCATGATCCACAGGGTCAAAGGCTTTATTTAGAATGTTGCTGCAACACTGCATGGGGTACAGACCAATTGAGCGGGTATTAAGGTGATTTAAGAGTTGTTCTGCTATATGTTTTTCTGAAATTTTGGACAAAACAGGTAGTATACTAATTGGCCTGTAATTTTCTACTTCAGAGATTTTACCTGCTTTGTATATAGGGGTTATTATAGCTTCCTTCCATGATCTAATAATGGTCGATATTGGTCCGGACAAGCATTCATTAAAAGTTTTCAAGAACACTGTGTCAAGGCTGTACACATCCTTAGTTTTGGAGTTCTTCAAGGAATTTATAATTGTTGTCACCTTTGTTTCAGTGATTTCACACAACTCAAAAACGGGTTGATTGTGATCCACTGAACACATACTCAGGTTATTGGGGAAGCTCTGTTGCAGAGTTTGCAACAGAGCTTCCCCACAAAGTAAGAATTAAAGCTTTCTGCAATTTGAGTTCTGTCTTGTGTAATATTACCTTTCACAGAAATTTCAAGACACTTTTTCCCCCCACTATGTTTCCCAGTCAGCTTATTCAAGTTTTCCCAAATCAATTTAGAATTTCCCTTTGCTTGGTCAATAATATTAACAAAAAAATTTGTCTTTGCTTTCCATATTTCTCTTGTAACCTTATTTCGTATCCCCACAAACTTCAGTCTATCAGTTGTCAGTTTTGATTTTATAGCTGCCTTAAGGGTCGCATCACGCTTCCTCATCATTTTAAGTAAATCATCTCCCATCCATGGAAGGGTGTTTTTTTTTGTCTGTGGCTGGGTATTATTTATTACAGTATTGATTACATTAAAACATCAAATTTTTTAATTTTGTCCTTTAAAAGAAAACTCTACAGGAATTTACTCAGGACATAATGAACTTACACTACTTATTAGTATTCATTACACTTTTGATAGTGGACAAAAGGGCCTGATAGTCAGAGTTCGCATCAGAATAGGACAGAATATTATTCCATTCTATCCCTTTAATTGCATTTTCAGAATTATTTTGTTCCCGCTTAGGTATTTTAAATTGACTTGGCTTTCTTGCCCCAAGACTGAAACATTTTTTGGACAGTTTCCTAACAATAAGGGTTAGATTATGGTCAGATAACCTGGTGATCAAGTTGAAAGTCTTAACAATTCTCTCTGGTTTATTAGAGAATATTAAGTCTAATAGTGTTTTAGAGGACTGGGTTATTCTTGTTGGCCTTTTAACTAACTGGGTCAGGTCAAAGGTTTCTGTAATTTGTTTAAGGGCACTTTTGTTGCGCTTGTCTTCCCAATTGCAGTTTAAGTCACACATTAATATTATCTCTTTATCAAAATCACACTCTTTTAGTAGAAGATTTAATTGGTCAAAAAAGGAAATTTTTGACGAGGGTGGTCTGTACAGGCCAAGAACAGTGAAAGACATTTGGGGAGATAGTGTAATATTCAGTCCACGGGTAGTGGGGAGTGGCAGCGGCTAGCGCAGTGTGAAAGACAGAGCCCATAGTCTCAATATGGTATGAGAAATTACTGCCCTGAGTTTCGTGTATATCGGACTAACGATTCCCGAGATATAAATAAATAAGCATAACAGCGCCCCCGAGAAGCCGATTTGCTCCACATTTTGCATATACAGTGTCAGTCTAATTGTTGCAGACATACAAGGCACTTCCTATTTTGTACATGTCAGACAGGAAATTTAAAACTTTGGCATTTTTAGTTGTATCAAAATTCTTTTGATAACTTTTTGCTTTGAGGGTCCGTAGATTCTGTGTGCGAAGTTTCGTGCTGATCAGACTTATGACCTAGGAGGAGTTCAAAAAGTTGGGTCACGCAAATTTTGCAATTTTGCTAAATAAAATTATAGGCGGAAATGGGCTTGGCCTGTATCATAATATTTGTCGCAACCCACAGAACGTGTGGACATAAGGCATTTGAATGTGCAGGTAAATGAGGAGGGCATGCAACCGAGGCAGAGTCTCTCTGTTAAATCACAAGTCTGTATCACAAGCCTGTCAATCACTGGTAGTCACCACCCACAAATTATAAAGGTCCTCCCCTCAGGTCACCAACCCCTTTTCCCTCCACACCAGTGAGACAAAGGAGAACCCATGTGAGTTGTTTACGGACTTTTTCCCTTTTTCTGTTTATTTATTTGATGTATCATGGATTGAAGAGTAACATTGTTTTCTTGTTTAGTATGAAGTATGAATACCTGAGTTAACTCTGTTGGAAGAATAATATTCCAGTTGTGGATGCATTAATGATGTAAGTCAAATACTAATTTATTTTTCTTTATTATCTGTTTGATATTCAGAATTGTAACATTTGTTTTTCTTTCTTTTGAATTCCTGTATAGAAAAAATCATCCACTATATTTGAGTGAAATAAACCACTGAAACGGCATCAAGGATCCTGTGTTTAAATGTGCACACCACATATGATGTTCAGTGAACCACCACCACCAGCAACTGTGTAGCTTTTTCACTCTCTATTACCCAACCAGACTCTGTTAGCAAAAACAGTAATTTTACCTTGCAGGACATGGGAGTTGCTGTTTACAGCTGCCTCTATCTATTAGGAAATGCTGCACCTTGCTGGACGCTGGTGTTTGGCCTGCTGGATTCCTGTGCAGATGGCATCAGCTTCTTCCTTCAAGACCTGGTTGTGGCGCCATGTGTATCTCCCCTCTCCCATGGCTCTAGGTCAGCAGCTTAATATGTGCTCCAGGGAACCTCTTGCCTGACACAGTGGGCATGCTGGGGTTTCTGCCAGCCCCCAGCTGTGCAGGTTTAATGGGCTTGGCAGGACATCATACACAGACTGGATCAGAAATCGGAGTCTTGCTGGTTCCCACCTCCAGATTTCTGTCCAGGTGATCTTCCGTGCTGATGCCTGACCCCAGTTCGTCCAGGCTCCTTGCTGACACATGGCCACTGTCCTGCTGTGACACTTCTCCTCCACCTCTGCCCGGATCTCTCCCTGGATCAGCTGCCTCCTCTCTTTCCCCCAAGCTTTGTCAAAGCATGGACTTGTGTGAGTCCCCAGCCCAGCTTGTCCGACCGCCAAAGAGCCCACCAAGACCTTGTGCCCCAGCCTGGCTTCTGCTCGCTCAACTGTTTCTTGAGCCCGCCACTTCCACCCAGTCTTCACAGCAATGCCTGCAGAGGAAACCCTGGTGTCCGCTGAGTCTCTGTAGAGTAGCACCTCCCTGGCTCTGGTGACTTTAAACTCCTCTGTTAGGCTGGTGAAGGGAAGGTGGAGCTTGTTGGTATGCCCGTAAAGGGCAATGCTGCTGAGGCTCCTCAGCAGGCTGAGCCACCTCCGAAGGAACTGGCTGATGCTTCTATCGAAGCCTTCTACAGTGGATGTTGAGACTTCATAGATCAGCAGTGGCCAGAGAAGTCTAGGCAGGATCCCATGTTGGTATATCCATGCCTTAAACTTTCCCGGCAGAGCTGACTTATCCACTGCTCCGAGCCAGATTTTCAGTTCCCTCTGAGTGGACTGTACTGCCACTGTGTCTCAGTGTCCTATCAAAGACTTTGCCCAGACTTTTCACTGGCTCCTCGGCCACTGATGGGATTGAGGTTCCATCCACTTGAAAGCCATATTTGACCTCCACCTTCCCCTTCCACAGGACGAGGGATCTGGATTTGGCCGGCTTGAAGGACATTCTTGCCCACATGAAGAGCTTCTCCAAACCACGGAGGAGCCAGCGGCATCCTGCCACTGATGTCGATGTGACAGTTAAATCATCCATAAACGCCTGGATTGAGGGTTGGATCTTGAAAAAGATCTTTCCTTCCACACTAAGCAGAGAGATGGTACAGAACTGTGTGATGTCTTTTGCATTCTCCTCCTTCGGAATCCAAACACCACTGGCACCACTGCTTGGCTACCTTCCCCCTCCGCCATACCACCCTGATGAGTCTCCAGAGCCTCTGCAGGAGCCTCAGGCACCATTTGTACACTTTGTATGGCACTCCACTTGGCCCTGGAGCAGCACTGTCTCGTGCCGCTCTGACTACTTCCCTGACCTCTGCCAGGGTGGGCTCAGTGATGTTGAATTGGGTGGAGGGTTCTGGTGGTGGAATAAGCTCTCTGCAGGGGGGCAAATGCTGCTGCTTCAGGAACCTCAGCTCTTTCCTGAGCTGGGTGATCTTAATTTGGCGCCTGTTCGATCTGACGGCTGTGGTGGCTCTTGTGCTGGCTTTCGGCTGTATACCAAATCTCTCTGCACCAATGCTGATGATCTGTGTACACATCAGCTGAAGTCGCTGGTCTGCTCCCCCTTCGATGATGCTTCAAGAGCTGAATCAACATCCTCATCAAACTGCCTCCACGCTGAACTCTTGCGTGCAGCAGGCCATAAGACCCAGCAATGTTCTGATGGAATGCTAGGTGCAGCAGGCGGGGCTTGGGGGCTCTGGACACTGTGGGATGCCTCCGGGTCCTGCTTCTCCGTCCCACCAGAGACAGTGCTGGGCACTGGCTCTGTGCGTTGCTTGACTTGCCTGCTCCCAGTACAACCCATCTTGGTCTGGTGGATCCTCAGACCTCTCAGGTTCTTACAGATCTTGCCACACCAACAGGTTGCACTCGTAGTTGATAATCCATTGCTCATGGTCTTGCCCAGAAAATCAGTCCGTGAGCAACGGATTATTGTGCAGTAATGACCTGCTCATTGTACATTATCCTGTTTATTAAATGGTTACTTGTAGGGATGCAACGGTACAGTGTGCCCACGGTTCGGTTCGTATCACGATTCATGGCTGTCAGAACTATGACTACAAGGATAGAACCCAACTGCACGACTCAAACAAGAGTTCAACTAAACAGTCTTTTAATAATAAAGTAACAACTTAAATATCAATACAAAGTGACAACAGAAATATACTATGACAAAAGTATCAACGGAAAATCTCTCTTAACGAGGAATAACAAACAAAGGCAAGACAAAGTATCAAAAAGAACATGAAAGCAAAACTATGGCAAACAAAGTAGCAAAGGAAATACAAAACCTGACTTGACGAAACTTGACTTGACTAGGCGTGACAAAGTAGGACAAACAAGACGAAGCAGGACCAAACAAGACGAAGCAGGACGAACTCGCACAGGACAAAGGGAAACACAGACTATATATACACACACAAGGTAATGGGGAACAGGTGGAAACAATCAAGGCGTGGCAGACAATCAGACTAGAGGGAAACACACAAGGGGAAGGGCAAGTGACCTGACACAAGAGGAGAATGGGATATCAAAATAAAACAGGAAGTCACGAGACAAGACACAAGAACAAAACCTAACAAAACAAAAGATAATTCCTAAGACATGAAACAAAACCCAACAAAACATAATAATTTCAAGGACATGACAATGGCCCACGGTGACGGTTCAGTTTCGATATTTAAATATATCATTTTTGCTCTAACATGCAGTAGGTTATTTGCCCTTTCAATTTCAAATAAACTACTACTCACACAGTATTAAATGTAAAAAAAGGCACAGATGAAGTCAAATCTCAACATTTATTATACCAAAGGAACACTTATTCTTGCCCTGTGTCAAAAACAGGCAATATTAAATATAGTAAAGTGCAGTATAAAGTAATGTGACTTATTGTCAGCCACACTTGAAGAGAATACTTAACTGTTATAAATGCACCATCAAAGAATAGAATAAACAACAAAATGTATAATAAATCACAAAATGTATCACAAAGCGTGGACAACTGTCCAACTTGCCATCTGTCAATAATTGGCGAGGTAGTATAGTAATGTGCAGTATCAAATAGATAATTGAACACTTTAGCTTACTTTGATAAACAATCTTAAACATGAACATGGTAAAGTGCACCATCCAGGGTAGTTTGGTAACATTGTTGTGACTCACACACTTCAGGGGAGTGCCTGTACTGACCTCTATTGTAAATAGGTAGTATAAAATGTAAACATAAACATTAAAAGCAGCATCCAACATATTAGAACAATTAGCCTTATTGTAACCTACAGTCTTATGGGAAATGCAAGCCCTCTGTTACAAATAGATAGCATAAAATGTAAACTTGCCAAAAGTGCAATTAGTGCCCCATAATAGAGCTATTCTTTTACTTTGAGGTTCTTCTGTAAAAAGACAAGCATGTCCACATTCTCTGGGGCAAGACGAGAGCGACTTGCACTCACAATATCACCTGCAGTGGAGAAAACTCTCTCACTTGCAACAGAGGTTCCAGGGACACAGAGATACTTTTGTGCATGCTTTGAGACATGGGGGAATTTGAACTGATTTATTTTCCACCACTGAAAAGGATCACCATCTACATGAAGGCAATCAGCTGCTTTGTAGAAGGAAACCTCTTCCTCAATAGTTTTGGTAGGTGGTTTGGACTGCTGCTCCTCTGTTGCTCTGAAAAGATCCCCAAGTAACTCTGACATGGCAGTCTTCTTTTGAGGAGGGGATACTGCTGGTGATGGTTGTTCTGCCTCTGTGGATAATCCTGCTGGCATTGCTTCAAACTGCAAGAACATATTAGAAATAAATAATAATTATAACAATAATTAATTAATGCACATGATGAGAAAAAATGACAATCAATTACAAATTATTGAATTGAATTGAATTGAAACCTTTATTTATTCTCGGAAGACAGTTGAGGTTTCCCTCTTTTACAATGCCGCCGAGATACACTTTAAAATACATCAACAACAAATAGGATATACCTCATACATTATAATGACAAGAAATACACATAATAAACAGAAGAAAGGGAAAAACACATAATACACGTTAATACATAAAGTTATAAAACTGGCTTATGTAAAATTAGAAATGCGCCTGGACTTCAATTAAAACAGTTACAATTAGAAACACAGTGGCTAGTGATAATAGAGTTAAATTCTGCATAAGTGGGTAGACTTTCCAGTTTTAAAAAGCTTTGGAGAACATTCCAGGATTTTGGCCCATCATAAGAAAAGGCAGTCTTCCCCAGTTCTGAGCTAGCCCGGGGGACTCTTAAAAACATTAAATCATTGGAGCGGGTCAGGTGAGGCCCTGTTTTCCATTCCAATAAGGATGTAATATAGAGAGGTTGCTTACCAATTAAGGCTTTAAAAATAAACTGAAACCAATGTTTGTCGCGCCTTTCGTTAAGCGACGGCCAACCGACTGCATCATAAAGAATACAATGGTGAGTATCATATTTTGCACCAGTAATGAATCTAAGAGCAGAGTGGTACACTGCATTTAAAGGCTTAAGGGTGGAAGGAGAAGCACCTCTGTAGACCACATCTCCATAATCTAAAACGGACAGAAAGACTGCCTCCACCACCCTCTTTCTGCTAATCATTGGAAAGCTGGTTTTGTTCCTATATAAGAACCCAAGTTTTTGCCTCAGTTTACTCACTAGATTCTCTATATGAAATTTAAAAGTGAATTTATCATCGAGCCGGATCCCGAGATATTTGTATGCTGTAACTCTTTCAATGCTGATTCCAGTTTTAGTTGTTAAACAAAGGTTATTATGGGCTATATCTCTGGCCCGAGAGAACAACATGAATTTTGTTTTGTTAGCGTTTAATACCAGTTTATGATCAATAAGTGCATTCTGGAGGACGTTAAATGAAAGCTGTAGGTTCTCAACAGCGAGCTGTGGGGAATCTGCAATGCAGTAGATAACAGTATCATCTGCATAGAGATGAGCTTGACAATCACGCAAAGATAGAACAATGTCATTAATAAAAATTGTAAATAAAATAGGGCCCAAGATAGATCCCTGTGGGACACCTTTAGTTAGAGGTAGTAACTCTGAGCGAGCTCTCCCAACTTTCACACACTGCTGTCTCCCTGACAAGTAGCTCACAAACCATCTGCATGCATTTCCTTCCAGACCAATACTGTGTAATCTGTGCAATAGTAGGGAGTGGTCAACTGTATCAAATGCTTTGGAAAGATCAACAAAGAGAGCAGCACAGTGTTTTTTTCTATCCAAGGCAGATATGATGTTATTTACAACTAGAGTGGTGGCTGTGATTGTACTATGCTTTGCTCTAAAACCTGATTGAAATGGGCTCAGTATAGAATATTCTGCTAGAAATGCTTTGAGCTGATGATTTACCAGTGTCTCCATAATTTTTGCTAGGCAGGATAGCTTGGAGATAGGGCGATAGTTATTAATGTCACTTTTGTCCCCCCCTTTGAATAGAGGAGAGATATGGGCCGTTTTCCAGATGCTAGGGACTATGCCTGTTGACCTGGAGAGATTAAGTATATAAGTTAACGGTTCTGTTATTAGTGGTGCTGCTAATTTAATAAATAATGGGTCCAAGTTATCCTCTCCAGTTGATTTCCTGGTATCAATGGATTGTAACAATTCATAAACAGCGTCACAGGAAAAAGGCTTAAAGGAAAACACAGGGAGGTGCCCTCTACAATGTGCAACAAAGGAGGGTCTGTTTTTAACAATATCATCACCATCATCATCAGCACCAGCGTCGGCACCGTCATCATAACCATCATCATCACCATCATCATCGTCATCACCATCACCATCACCATCATCATCATCATCATCATCATCATCACCATTACGGGCCTCATCACTAAACAAGTGACCGGCTTGGGCAAAGTGATTATTAAAGGCCAAACAGATCTCAGATTGTTCTGTTATCTGGCAACCGTTTAATCTGACCATTGTAGGCAGAGAGTTAATGCTCTTGGTTTTATCAGATTTCACTGCCCTCCAGAATTTTGAAGGATCTGAATACGAGCTTGTGACCAATTCCAAGTAGTAATTTATTTTGCTATTCCTGACAGCTGATGTGCACTTGTTTCTGATTTGTCTAAATGCCAACCAGTCGGATGGATCACGAGAGTCTCTGGCAAGAGCCCAGGCTCTGTTTCTATCTCTGAATAGAGATGACAATTCAGGTGTAAACCATGGGTTTTGCCTATCCTTCACTCTGAATTTTTTAAAGGGGGCGTGTTTATCAACAATTGAGAGAAACGAATTTCTGAAGAAATCCAGCGCCAGATCTACATCATGTATTTCAGAAGTATAGTAAATATCACTGTTGAGCAAGTCAAGCAGGAAGGCTTCATCATTAAAGTTCTTTAGATTTCTTTTGATAACTATGCGGGATTTAGTTTTCTTTATTCTGCTATCCCTTATACAAGCTATTGGACAGTGATCACTAATGCCTAGATCGAATACACCACTAGCAGTAATTTTGTCTTTTCTGTTAGAGGAAATTAGGTCAATCAGAGCAGACCTGGAGTTATCTTTGGGATTAGGCCGAGTAGATTCAGTAATCAGCTGGGTTAGGTTTAGATTATGTGTGACCTCTTTCAGGTAGCTAGAACTGTTGTTAAACCAATTGAGATTGAAGTCACCCATAATAATCACCTCAACATCAGAATACTGAGATAAAATATCTGCTAGTTTAAATTTAAATTAACATTAAAAGAAGATCAAATACCTGATGTTCATGCTCCACAATTTCTTTTATGAGGTCCTTGTAGACTTGGTCACAGGCAGCTTCATCAAGAAAAGGTAATGACTTGAACCTGGGGTCGAGGACTGTAGCTCTGTGCAGGTAGTCTAGAAGATCTGGGTCTGTATATCTTTTCTCCAAGTCCTTTATGATAGTTAGCTTGGCTTCCCTGATAGTTGGACTGTCATGTGCATGTGGTGTCATGGATTTTAGAGTCATTGTCTTCAGAGGGAGAATCATGGATGAAGTGGGAGTTGATTCACTGCTCATCAGTGTAGTCATTTTTTTCAGTGGGTTAAGCAACTGGATGAGGTCTTCTGCCAGCTTCAGCTCACTGTCAGTGAGCATGGCTATGTCCTCTTTGCCTGTCTTTTTCACAGCTTTGTCTACCATGGCAGAGAATATGGCTGGTTGCTGCTCCACATAACGTTCAAGCATGTCATGTGCTGTGTTCCACCGAGTTCCAACATCATGGATCAGTTTGTGCTCTGGTATGTTAAGCATGTGTTGTTTGTTGGTCAGAACTTGAGCAGCAGTGGTGCTTTTGTGGAAAAATGCTACTATTCTTCTGACCTTCCCCAGGAGACGTGACACTGCATTGAGAGCCACAGCCTTCTTGGCTGCTAGGTTCAGGGTGTGTGCAAAACACCCAATGTGTGGCCCAAAGACATCTGTGTCACGGATGGCATTCACAATGTTAGGAGCGTTATCTGTGGTAACTGGAATAGTGATATGCTCTCTCTCCAGCTTCCATTCTGTGACAGCTTGCATCAGTTCTTGTGCCAGGTGCGCACTGGTGTGGCTCTCATAAACGGGACGAGTCTGTAGCACGTAGCCTTTCAGCTCCCAATCTGATAGGAAGTGTACAGTCACTGTAAGGTAGCATGTTGTCGCCCTGGATGTCCAACTATCAGTAGAAAGAGCAAGGAAGGGGGCCTGTGTCAACTCGATTTCAGCTTCACTCCTACACACATTGTAAAGTTCAGGAATGACTTTGCTGCTGAAATGCGTGCGGGAGGGGATACCATAACGAGGTTCGAGTACCTTTAGCATGTAGCAGAATCCTCTGTCTGACACCACCAAGTAGGGCTGCATGTCTTTCGCTATGAATACGCCTATTGCTTTTGTTATTGCCTTGTGTTTTTCCGAATTGTTAGAAAATTGTTGTTGGAAGGTTGCAGCAATGGATGGTTGTGTTTTCGCTGACAAACCAGCTCTCCGTGTTGCTCCACTTAGGGTTACAGCCGGGTGATGGCGACGCATGTGGGCCGACATGTTTGATGTGTTACCTGTCGCGTAGGCAATAGTTGCAAAGCAATGCTTGCACACCGTGCTTTGCTTGCTGACAGTCTTTTTTCCTTGCTCGTCATACTTGACGCTGAAGCCAAAATGTTGCCACACAGCGGATTTAAACGATGGAGGTGCCTCTTCAAATTTATTTTTATCCGTCTCGCGTTCACTCGCCATTATCATGCAACTGAGAAAGTTGTTTGTAGTTTCCCCTCACTTCTCCAGCGTCTGCATTCAGAGCGCTGATTGGCTCCTGGGAACCTCAGGGAAATTCTGATTGGTTCTTGCATGGTTGTGGAGAGACGCTGAGCAGAACACATCCCCCGGGTCCTAAGCAGCCCCGTGTATCACCCAATACACATAATGCGTGCTCAATAACTACATATTAAACATTAAAGTTTAATGTCGCGCGTACTGAAATGCCGCGGTTCACCTGGGTGTACCGAACCGAACAGGACGTACCGAACGGTTGGGTAAAATACCGAGAACCGTTGCATCCCTAGTTACTTGCCAACAAAAAAACAATAATTTCGCACAAAATGTTAATAGTCTGTTATATATAGCAATGGTCGGACACACAGAAGTAATAGACCTTAGAATGCTGTAATTGATCAATCAGAATTGAGTAACAAAGCTATTCAATTTTTTATATTCTTGTGAAACTTAAGTGTTTATAGTGTTAGTTTGGATTCACAGAAGTCACACAGTACCACAAACAAACAATTCAGTAGACAAGCAACTCTTGTGTGTTGTTCAAGGTAAAATACCAAAGAAGATTGGTGGCTTTAAAAATCAAAATATCCCTACACTTAAATTGACTAAGTTTTTCTTACGTGGCTATGTGTTTTGCTGCTGACCCTGTCCGCACCTGTGCAATTTTTATTACTGACCTCACACTGGCACTCCCAGCTTCAGTTATTATTACTTAGTGTTGTGATGTAATATTGGCGCATTTAAGGCTGTCCACCATCCACTGTAAGTAATATGCTGACCATCTTTAAGCACCTCATGTAACCCCACTTCAAAAAAATCCAAACTATCCCTTTAATCTTGATTTGTGTCTCAAACTGTGCTGCGTTGGGTCAATGTCAGGAATTAGGCCTGGACAGTCAGGTGTGGGAACCCTGATGACAGTGTCTGTATTCGAAAAAAACCCTTTGAGCATAGTTTTAAACAATTGAAAGAACAAGGTATCATTCCACTTGCCACATAAGTTTCAGTTTCAGTTTATTTATTTACAAATCATTTGAGATACAAATACCATTTAAAATCAGTATTTAAGTTTTGTAAAATGGGACTCCCCAGAAGCTATCTGTAGCTTATAAACAGGGGCCCAAAACATAAAAAAGACAAAGAATAACCATACATTACATAACAAAACAATTCCTTATATAACCTACTCTAAGCACTAAGATCCCCTCGGATTCCCTAGATACAGTGCATGTTATATATGAGAAATACATACATACATTAATACATTCAAGTGAGCAGTACATAATTTAGATCCTCAGCAGTTTTTTTTAACAGTTCCGTTATAAATGTAATTAGACATAATTAGATAGCAGCTTTTGTTTTAACCTCTTTTTAAATATAGACAGAGATGCAGACTCTTTTATAGTGCTGTCAATCTCATTCCAAATTTTTGGACCTTTACAGGTTATACTGAAACTTGTACATTTCAGTTTCCTTTTCTTTCCCTTTAAAAATTGTTTTCTCCTTGTGTTATGTTCGTGAGTGGGAAAATAAATTGGAATGAGTTGACAGAGTCTGTCATTGAGTCTAAATATTACATTATACATTACACAGGCATTATGGAAAATGTTACTCTCAGTGAGCTTCAGAAGCTTATAACTATGAAAAAGAGGATCAGTGGGAGCATTAAATTTGCTCCATGATATAACTCGTATTACTTTCTTTTGTAGGATCAGTAATTTCTCAACATAACTTGGATATGTATTACACCATAAAAAATTACAATAATTTAAATGAGGCACAAATAGAGACCGGTACAAGGTTAGGAGAGCTTCGAGAGGAAGGAAATGTCTCAGCTTAGAAAACAAGCCAACATATATAGATAATTTCTTGGTCAGAACATCAATATGTTTCTTGTAGCCACTAGCACATGATTGCTAAATAGTTGTGGAGTTCAAACGCTGTCAAAATTTACACCAGGAAACTAGGGCTGCATGATATGATAAAACAGATGATATGACAGATATTGCAACTGATTGTAGAAATTATCATTTTTGCAACACAATTGTCATTTTCACTTTAATGTTACTGAAGGTTATTTAATGAGAAATGTCAGTATTTTGCTCTCATCATTTATTAAGTACTCTGATGACTCAACTGTATCATGTGACCCCAGCTTTCCTAAACATCTTAGAAATATTCAGTCACTTACCACTTTTAAAAAGAAAAAGAAAACAATTTTGTTCCCATTGCTTAACTAGATTTTTACATTGTGCGCTTATAACAACAGCTTTATTTATTGTATCCCTGTATTACTGCATTGCTGTCTTATTCCTATGTTCTATTTTGTGTTGTATGTTATGGTTTTGTTGTATTTTATTACTTCTTTTATTTTGAAACACTTTATGCTGCATTCATTAGTATGTAATGTGTTACAGAAATAAATTGAATTCATTCGAATTATATACACCTTCACTGTACATAATCTGTTGTTGAATTTTAGACAGTTCTTGTGGTGAGTTGTTTTGGCACACATTAATAAATACAATTCATGAAAATGAGGAGGAAAGCCACAGCAGCTTTCTTGTAAACCAAGCCTCTGAATAATATGGATTTTGATGTGAGGTGAATATGCAGTAATGTAGAGCATCTCATGCAAATAAAAACTCTTGCACAAAGTGTTAACTCTTAAGAATGATGTTAATACATATTTTTCAGTTAGAGAATTTCTGAGTATGTGTCATGGTTCAGGAAATGGGGAGGCTGCAGCATGAAACAGGCACTTAACTCATAGATGTGCTGTGAGACATGGTGGTTTCAATATGCCACGTGATGAAACACACTTCCTCTAAATGAAGGGCCTACACTCTTAGTCTACTTTTGCAGTTTTACTAACAGAGGAATGGCGGAGACAAGGTAATTTAAATGATCAGTCATGGGAGTTCATCTTACATTTTCTGTATATTTTTGTAATACTGGAGACTGGATTATGTTGGTGAATGTCTTGCATGTTCTTTTGGATCATGAATGAGTCAAAGATTTTTGTGATTTGTATGCTGTGTAGACCCTCACTTGTTGATATATGATGGATGGAATACACAGTAGTTAGCTTTATTATTTACATATATGGGGAAGATCATTGATTAGTTTGCACATGGACATTGCAAAGCTAAAAAAAAAAAAATTTACAAGGTGTTCACATTTGTCTTATGTTTTTGGACAGAAGGATTTCATGACTTTTGTGTTTGCTAACTGAATTACTATTAAAGGGTGATGAAGCTTTTCTTGACCCAACATTCAACATCCAAGTTTCAGATTCAGGATTGTATAAAATTAAATGTATGCTTTTGCAGCTCAGCAAACACAGTGCATCTTGGTTATATTTTAAAGCAAATTAGGGGGGTGCTTAAGAAGACTTCATGCATGACTTCAGTTAGAGCTTCCGTTGTTCGGACAACTTTCAGACAGCTTCTATTTGTTTCCTGTTATTGAAGTTTCCAAAACTTTTTGTTTTGTGGATAGCAGTTGCTGGACACTGTCATCAGTCGTTACGATGGCAGAAACCCACAATGCAGAAAGAAAATTTATGCACTGTAGCAAGTTCTCAGACTTAGCTGTTGGCTGTCAAAATAAGACAGATGCTATAGTTTGATACAGATATTCTTGACGTTGTTTACAGGATATGTTCAAATTAGTATAAGTTATTCACTAGTAGTGCTTCTAAGAATAAGAGAGCTGGCATCATCTATTTTTATTTTTATTTTTTTACTTTATCTGTGAAGACAAATGTAGAATACTGTTCACACTATAAATTTCATGGTGTAGTGGTCCACACAATGCATAATACTTCTGCTTATCCTAATGTCCTTGCTTTAATGTACTTCAGAAATCAGGATTAGCCCCATCAGCCCTGCCTGTTGGATTGTGTCTGTGTGTGCGGTTGTGTGCACCTTCCTCTGGTGTTATGAGTAGACCACAGATTCTATGTAAAACCTCTTTCTGCACTCACTGCAGAAAGAGATATGTCACAACCATTGTGAAGCAATCAGAATACCAAACAGGAACCCAAATACAGCTTAACTGAAAAGTAAACATTCCATACAGTTTTGTATATTCTTGTTTGACTTAATGCTTGTGAGGAGTTCTAAATTCCATTAATAGAATTTGTTATTTATTGTTATTTACAAGGATACAAGGAAGTTTATTTGTCATTATACAACGGGTTGAATAATGAAATTAAAGTGTGGTTCCCTCTTGATTGATTAATTGATTGTATAGAAAATAAAATTATTAAACATGGAGGAGTGCAGATGGTGCATTTAGTAGTCTCACAGCCTGAGGGAAGAAGCTGCTCTGTAGTCTGGTTGTACGGCAGCGAATACTTCTGTATCTTTTGCCTGATGGCAGCAGGGTGAACAGGCTGTGGCTGGGGTGGGTGTTGTCTTTTAGGATCCTTTTGGCTCTGCGCAGGCACCTCACCTCCCCGATATCACTGATGCTTGGTAGATGGGTGCCAATGATGTTTTGGGCAGTTTTAATCACTCGTTGCAGAGTCTTCCTGTCCTGGGCCATGCACATCCCATGCCAGTTTGTGATGTTTCCAGTCAGGATGCTTTCAATCGCTCCTTTGTAGAAGCTGACAAGAACTTGGCGTGGGAATTTTGCTTTCTTAAGTTTCCTTAAGAAATACAGCAGTTTCTGGGCTTTTTTAACCAGGGCAGAGATATGTGAAGTCCATGTTAGGTTCTCTGTTATGTTGATTCCCAGGAACTTAAAACTGCTCACTTGCTCCACCTCAGCTCCATTGATGTAGACAGGGTTGTGTGTCTTTGCCTCTTTTTTTCGAAAATCAACTATCAGCTCTTTGGTTTTTCTGACGTTGAGCAGGTTGTTGTCTGTGCACCATTTTGCAAGATGGTTGATTTCCTCCCGATATGAGAACTCATCATTGTTGGAAATCCGGCCGATGATGGTGGTGTCATCTGCGAACTTCACAATAGAGTTCTCTCCATGTCGGGGGTTGCAGTCGTGGGTGTACAGCGTGAACAGGAGGGGGCTGAGCACACAGCCCTGGGGCGCTCCGGTGTTGAGCACTAGAGTGGAGGAGGAGAGACTGCCAATCCGAACTGACTGGGGTCTGTTTGTGAGGAAGTCCAGTATCCAGTTGCAGAGAGTGGTACTGATGCCCAGAGTGTTCAGTTTTCCAATCAGCTTCATGGGGGAGATTGTGTTGAAAATGTATACCATATTAAGGGCCACTAAATAAAACCGCATTACAAAATAACAGCAATTTGATAAGATTTTTTTCCAGGTAAACCCATACGAGAAGACTTGTAAGATTTATGATATTTTGATATATTATAGTTTATAATATAGTTAGAATGGATGCTAACAGTGGAATTTTTGACCCAAACAATAATTTTACACTCTCCTCAAGTGAGTTCTATAACACTGAAACTATTCCTTATTTTGATCGAGGCCTGCACAGACCTCATAATGACTTCTGGTATTCTTAAGACACCACTGTGCAATCATTGTTTTATGAGCTAAGGACACAACACCTTTGTTGAGTCAAATGTCAAAACTCATGGAGTTGCATATAATGGTACAATATGTGATTGAAGGAATACAATGACATTTTAAGTTTTATTGTTGTCTGGTATTTTTGTTATTCACCAGGTCATAGTATAAAGAAAAGATTCCTTAGTGGTACTTTGTTATGAATCAAATGGGTAGTTCCAACAGCAACCTTGACAGCTTGTTGTTTAACAGTACCGGATGCAATGAAGATTGTTAACAATGTTAACAAACCTTTCACTGATGTTTGTAAATATCAGTAACTTGATCAGCTTACAAAGTATATTTTAACATCAGCAAACATTTTTGTACATCTGTTTAAACATAATCGATAAAAAAAAAACAAAAACAGTAATAATAATATTATTGCTATTTCCTGCATTATCTTTTTATTTGGTCCACTGTATTTCCTCACAAGGATTAAAGTTTTGTCTATCTACCAACCTATCCATCCAGTTATTTTCAGTGTAACTGTAGGACAAAATAAACAACATGGTGACAGATGCTTGACAGAAATTACAAAAAGTTTGTAACCTTTCAAATTTGCTGTTTTGTGTGCCCACAGAATCCCCAATTTACAGATTGCTGAGAAGCAGCAACCACTGCTGATTCTCCCTCATGAGTTCACTGCAGCATCACAGGGTGCTGTGCAGATGCGCATTAAGAGCTCACAGAGCCCTGGGGAACGCCTGAGCCAGTCCAAGTCCATGGTGCTGCAGGATTTTGACCTCCCCCAAAAACCTGTGAGTATACGATGACCACTATCCTGCATAACTGACTCATACTGTGCTCAAATGTCCTCTTAGGTACTCTCATCAGTGTTCCTGTGGTCAGTAAACAATGTAGGGCATTTAAGGTCTGCAATGAAGTTGACAGTGATGAAGTAATATTTTAAAAGAAATCTATATGTACGATAAAAAAAAATAACCATGTCTGAGATCATTTCTAGTTTAATGGTAGAGACATATTTACAGTTGTTAGTCTTTTAATGACACATTGATTTAAATTTTTGTAATGATGATTATTTCCTAAACTGTAGTTGCACAGTACGTGATTATCATTAGCTTAATGGAACTGATCTCTGTTTGATTCCAAGCAGGTCTCTATGGGAAAAACAAGGGTAAAAGAATGATAAAACAGATTGTGCATTTGCAAAATGAGCAATCTGCTGCAGCATATTGGGTTTGCTGTTGCTATTGCTCTGTGCACATGATGATCTGGATATAACTTCTAATCTATTTGACAAAGGCCTGGGTGAGCTGTAACACCTGCTTAGTGTAGTTCTTTCACAAACCAAATTCATCTGTTTGGTTTCAAAATGTTAAAATGTTTAATTTATCAACCCATCCATGGACTGCAGCCAGAAAAAAACAATGTCTTCATGTTCATTTTAACTTCTCATGGTGTTAGGTAATTGACAGAAACTGGAAGAGGCAACGATTTTTTGGACAATCACAACCACATGCACATAGTTGAAGCTACCTTTGTTTTCATGTTGTGTAATTGCAGAGATGATACTCACTACTTGTTTGCAGCCCTGCAACAGTAGTTTCACCAGAGGGAGGAAAGGCAGTGGCTATGTGCAATTAACCAGAATAGTCTTACAGACTGGAAACATGGTCATTAACATTCAGAGCACAATAAGTGCTCTGAAGTGTTGCTATAACATTGCATCAGTTCACCATTCCAGTATACAGCCTGTTGTTTTGTCTATGGTCATAGGTTTCAAAAACACAGAAGTTATCTACTCTCATACCCCGGTGCCAGTGTTTGCTGTTGATATTTCCATTAGAGGATAGATTGGAGAGGGATGATGACATCAGTCTCAGGCAGATCCAAATCCATGATTGTTTAAGTTGGATGTTGTCTGCTTTTTTATTAAATAAAACAGATTAATAAAAGAAAATAAAGCTCCCCAAAACTGGACCAAAACAGAATGAAAAACCTTGGGGTCTCTGATAAGTCTGGGCCATTCTTGCTGTCATATATGCTATGAACAGTAGAGGGCAGGCCAGCACTGTATTACTGGAGAGAAGTAGAAGTCAACCTGATGAAACAAGAATGCAGGTTTCAATATGCTCTTAGTCTCTAGAACAAGAATACATTTCATCTGAATTATTTTTCCTGCATGACAATTTGCTAAATGGTTAATGCTGCTGTCTTACTGCGCTGGGTACAGAATGTTTCAACCACATCATCCTGATGATTTTTTCAATCTTGGTTTAGGAAAGAAAAAACACTTAGGTAAATTCATTTAACAATTGCAATTAATCTTTTGGGGTGATTTTTTTTGTTTGTTTTTGTTTTTCTCTGCATAGAACATTATTCTTACTGATGACAGCTATGATAGTCTGGCTAATAGGCATTTGGTTGGGATGAGCTGTGAGGTCCTATGCCCTCAGTCATAACACTGCTTTTAGATACACACTCACTCACACATGCAAGCACACGTGTCACACACAACAGTATGAACTATACAATACAAATAAATGCAAAATATGAATGTCACATTCTTTTTCTAATGGCATATACTGTGCATAATTACTTGCATGATGTCACATTGTGCCATTTAATCTTTAATGGTATCTGAGTTGAACATTTGTTATTCTTAATGCCTGTATTCTATTTTTTCTAACTGTATACCTTTTACAGTATTAAATACTTCAGGAATAATGACCTTCAGTGTTACTTAAATACATTTTCACCACCAACAGTTATTATTTAAACAATACTACTATCAGTGATTTCTGTTATTTCTGTCATTATGTAATGCAGCTCTCCCTGAGTGTTTCCGTCTCTTATTTGTAGATTTCTCGCCACCGAAGGAATCAGTCTCAGCATAATGTTGGTGGCGCTGGAGTGATTGAAATCTCAGTGAGTATCACATCACATCTATGTGTCATAGGAGACTGCTTAAGCAACATTTTGTGTGGATCGAAAGCTTTACTTAGTATAGGGAATTTTATGGTCATCCATTAGAAAATAAAAATGTGGGCCCCCTCCTAGCATAGCATCTCAGAATCTGGATTATGTCGTACATTCGGTTCCTGTGCTATTTTTCTTATGCTACTGACTATTGTCAAGGACTTATTTTCTGAACTACTTTCTGTTTTTATATGCTGCTGTTGGCAGTTGTTTTAATACTAATTTTGCTGAAGATATTTTCCCTTTTCAGGTTGAGCTGAAAGGTGAATATTTGAATAAGGCCAAAATATTGGAAAGTGGCAAAAAGCTAAGAAAAAACTGGGCTTCCACGTGGGTTGTCTTGGATACAGATCAGCTTCTGTTTTATAAAGACAGCAAACAAGAGGTTGTGACAAATTTGGTATGTATATTCATATTCTCTACATTTCTTTCTCTGTCTGTTTATCCCTTTTCATTCCTTTGTTTCTGTTTTTCACACACACACACACACACACAGAGAGAGAGAGAGAGAGAGAGAGAGCGAGAGAGAGAGAGAGAGAGAGAGAGAGAGAGAGAGAGAGAGAGGGAGAGAGAGAGAGAGAGAGAGAGAGAGAGAGAGAGATCCAGGGTAAAAAAGTCACTGTGAAGTTAGAAGTGACATGAATAGTGAGAGTTGGACACCATTACCATCAGACTGTATGAGGGCCAGCATTCAATTATGGCTTAATATCAACCTTCAGAGAGCTTGCCTATTAGCATTAAGAGTGCAAATGTTGAGTGAACGCACACTGTGTGCATTTTAATTTGATGCCAGAAATGAACCGTTTTCTTTTCATTTTCATATTTTTCAAACTGGCAAATTAACTTTGGCTTTGATCCCGAGGACTGGAGCTCACCCCATCAGAAAGCAATGAGGAAATGTTTACCCTCTCCTGCAGACCAGTGCATGGGCATGTGGTGTGTGTGTGTATGTGTATATATGCATACATAGTCCTGCACATGTATGTGCAGGACTGAGCTATCTACAGTTTGTACCTCATATGTGTTAATGTACATGTGTGTGCATGTAATGAGTGTGTGCCTTTGTGCATGTGTGAGAGAGAGGGAGGGAGAGAGAGAGAGAGAGAGTGAGTGTGTCAGGCTGTGTGTTTTTGACTTAAATCCACCCTACCCTGGTGTGATTCTGATGTGCATATAGAGAATAAGAGAGAGAGACACAAACACAGAAAGACAGAGTGGTGACTGGTTTAGAGGGCGAGTATTGGTAAAGGGAGGGCTGTCTCTAAAATGAGCTTGCCATGGTTTTTAATGAAGCTCCGAGGACTTAATCAAAGCTCTCTCTCTTAGTGAGCCCCATGAGTGTTGCGTCTGTCAGACTTTCTCTGTCCAACAGTTCATTATTTGAGAATGACATTTTGAGGTAGGGTTTCAAATTGAAGTATCTGCCCCCTTTTTAATGGCAATCATTGACTCTTTCTGGTTTATTTTGGAGAATGCTACATATGGCTTGATAGGTGATTTGTTGGAAATATAGCCTCCAGTGTTCTGATGGTAGCTCATTCATGAGTTTAGACAGTTTATCCTGAGTTTGAAAATATAATGCAATAATATCTGCAAAATATTTGGGTCTAAGCTCAGTTTCACTGTACAATCCACAAAGAAAAATGTATATTCTTATAAGCTAAGTACAGATTATGTTGCATCATTCAAATAAATCTAGCATCTAGGCAAATAAATCTAGCATCTAGGCAAAGAGACATTTCTTTTGTGACAAAAACATGACAACTCTCTTTGAAGTCAGCTTTGTAAAGTCACTGTTTTTACCTGTGTACATATGTATTAGAGGTCAAATAAAATCATTTGTCTGTCAAGATATCTTCTTGAATTTGTTCATCCTTATATGTAGAAACTGATTTTAAGAAATGAATCTTTATTGTAAATGACAGTTTTACAAAAACTATCCTTATGCAATGACATGCTTACTTAATCTTAATTTTATCATCCTGAATAAATTTTCCATCTTGAAATGGTTTAATTTGCTGAAAACACACACAATTCTAATTCTCATTTGCCAAAAAAAGACAGAAAACTTAAACAACAACAACAACAACGACAACAACAAACATGAGTTCAAAGCAGAAACATTTGGTTTTGGATTAGTTTACCGTATTGCACTCACTGTATTATTACAGTTTTAATTGGTTGAAATCTGGTAAAAGGTCTTTGACCTTAAAGATGGCTTAGACCACAGGGCATTTGTGGTGTTTTTTTTTTGTTTTTTTTTTTTTTGTCAAGGCCCTCTGACTCTCTCTAACCTCTGTATTTAGAAAACTGGATGCAAGGCAGATGGAGTGGACCTTTGTGGCGCAGTCATTGAGTGGACAACCCAAAAGTCCAGCCGAAAGAATGTGTTTCAAGTAAGAAAATATACTTTTACAGAGCCTCAACATATAATGGGTCAGAAAGCTTACACAGCATAATTCATGTGAGGCTTCTCCTGAAATGGGTTTTTAAAGACTGATATGATACAATTAATGTTGGGTTGATATTGAAATACAGCCAGTAAATTCTTTTGGAATTTGGAAACACCTATTAAATAGTAGAGAAACTCTGGAATACAATACAGCATTAAAAGAAAATTTAAATCATAAAAAATATTTAGCAATTAAATTAAATAAAATGTGAAAAGAAATTCACTCACAACTGTAGATTTGATTGACTTTTTATGTAGCTGTGGTTAGGGGGATCCTCCATCAAAATAAAACTTTATATTTCATAAAAATCCAATATCGGTGCTCTTAGCAAACTGATTTCAGTCTAAGCCTAATTCATCATTCATAATACTTTAAAACAGAAGTAAAGATAAAATGCATGCACCTTAAATTTCAAAACATAATGAAACATCATTACACCATGAACATATTTTATGTTCAGGGACTGGTTAATATTTTTGTCAGTGTGGGCATCATAAATTTGAAAATGCTATGAGCAAGAATTCTCAAAATGCTTTCTCAGTAGTATATAGTGAGTTTTCAGACCTGTGTTACAGAAGGCAGTGTGCACTGTGTTAGATGCTTTCAGAGTGAGAGCTATCCCCATACCATTCCAGCCCTTTCTTAGATCCATTTTAGTATGAGGGGATGGAATCTTCAAGGGGAGATAAACCAGTAGAAGCCAAATAAAAGTGGTAAATATCATCTGAAAGCTGGGAATCTAATGATTGATTAAAGATGCAGCTCAGCACAGTGTGTCAGGTTATGGTAGTCATATATCTGTAATAAAGGTTGTGTTTTCGTTAACTGTATATTTATTTATTCATTTATTCATACATTCAGTTAGAGTGTGTAAGGGTTAGAACATTATGATGGAATCATATGATAGCCATTCCCCTGCTCCAGTATGTATTGGTACAGCAATTTGTGGGTTGATACCATTTGTTACACAGATTTGGTACAAAATTTAGCTACTTTTTGCCACTCGAAAATTAATAAAAATGATCAAAAATCCCTCCAAAATACCACATTAGGACACCAAACCTTGAGGAATTTCACATAAAAATTCCAAAATTGCTGTGATTTGGTAAAACTTTTGGTTTTGGTAAAACAAAATATTCTGGCATTTGGAGACGTTTTTTCTGCAATTGGATGGCAAACATCCTGTTCTGGAAATGTCTCAGCAAATCCCCATTATTGTCAATATACCTTTAAAACGATACATCTCCTGAATGCTCTATATCTCTAGTTTGTGGTTGTAAAATTTCATGAGTCTGTGATTATCATAGAGGTCACAATAGGTCATTTTATACAGTGACGTGAAGTTTTAAAAAAAATGGTCTCACCACAATGCAATGGCTATTATGGAGGCAAACATCATCACACTGCTTTCTCAGCTTTCCATTCATACACAGTTTATGCAACTCCAAGATTGTGCGGACTCCAGTGTGCAGAATTATACCATTTTAGAATATGCAAAAATAACATAATAATAACATAATGATAATATTTGCACTGCATGCAAAACCTTGCAGGGTTTGTGCCCCAAACTGTATGGAAATAGCATAAGGTGGGCATGATTCTGATGTCTACAAAGGGGAGACCCACAAAACCAATTTTCAAGTAGATATCTTGAGGTGAGAGGCCAAGAGACCACTTTGAAAATAGCCATGCTTATTTTTTCCACGCCAAAATTTTGCCTAATTTTGCAGCAATATTTAGCCCGCTTCATGACAACTTAGTATGAAAAACTGTGAGGGGACCATGATACCTGATACCAATTGATTCCTTAGGTTGTCTAGTTTCATATGATACCAGTATCTTCACTCTACCTTTAAAACTGAGCAATCTACAGTTTCTGAAAGAAAAGTCAGCTGGGTCCACTGAAGGGGGTGTCAGAATGGTAAGGTGTGTGTGAAATGGGATGTGTTTTTGGAGTTTACATTGTCCTGAAGATTTTGTGTAGTTTGTGAACTACTTTCTATTTTTTAAGATGATGTTTGATATTATTAGGGCTTTGTGCTAACCACGTGCTCAGAGAAGGAATTACATTTTAGTCAGACTGTAAGGTGATGATGAGACAGCTTTGCATTTTACATCCCAAAAAATAGATTTTTGTAGTTGGAAGAAATTAGACTTGTGAATCCACACAGTGGTACTTGTTATTGGCTTTTGAAGATAATCTTTTGATTAAAGGCTTAAGCCAGGAAAGCAAACTGATGATCAATTCATTGGTGGAGCAAGATTTCATGAGCAAATGCAGTGATAGCCGGGAGAAAAGGGTAGAGGATGAGAGCAGATTCCAGATCCCATCAAACGCTTAAGACACTTCATCACACCAGAGTGCTACTCTTATGCACAGCATTTCAGCTCCGAAATCTTAAAGCAGGGAAGATTAAAACGGGAATTACAACATAATCTTAAATAATCCAAGTGCTGTGGACAGAGAAGTACTTGTAATGTCGATGCAAAGCTATTCTGAGATCTGACAACATTGTCAATCACCACCAGGATTAAAGTTAAAATTAGCACAGAAAGTTACTGTTAATTTTGCCTTATGTGATTCATAATATAGTGTGATTTATAATCTAAGAAATACCTCTGGAAGATATGGTGCCAGATATTCAGATGTGATTAAAAACATAATGGCATTATTTTTGTACCCACTTAGGTCACAATTTCACATGCCATAGACTATCGTCGTAATTCTTGTATAACCATCAGCCAGCTGCTCCTTTGAACCATATAATCTCAAGGCTGGGTTTACATAGTCAGTTTGTTTTACCAAAGGCAATCTCAAATTTGACAGGACTGGTAATTTTCATACTCAGTATCCGTTTGGTGTCATGTGAACATAACAACCCCTCATTGTAAATAATTTGCTGCAACTATTTGATTAAAATATGTGATTAAGTGAACTTTAAGTTTTTAAATAACATTGTTATTTAATAATATTACATTATATATACTACCTATTGAGAAAATATCATATATTTTTTTAATGGGTAGTGCCGGCCCAGATAGGACACTGATGGATAGTACATTTGGATAGGATTTTTTTTTTTTTTTTTTTTTTTTTTGCACTCTGCTTTTCCAATAGGCATTGATTCTTTGTTGTTATCAACTGAATGTCCAGCCAAGGCCAGAGGCCACAACCCAGACTAGCTCTCTGGTTCTCAATCTGTGCCCACTTTCTAAGACCTTGCTGCTCAGTACCTGTTTTTCTTCTCAAATGTAACTTCTCAGATGAGCAGTGCTGGCAAGCTGCCATGGAAGACCCGCTTTTCCTACAGGAAGCTAAAAAGGATAGAGGATTAAGTTGAAACAAACTTCCTAGGGCAATCATCGTCTTGAAAAAGAGTCTTTGGGCTCTAGTTTCCCGGCGCAGCGCAGGGTGGCGCAGTGAGGCGAACCCCGCGCAGAGCTAGTTTCGACTGGCGAAGCGGGAGAGGCGGACAGTGTCCAAGTTTCGCAGGCGGAGGTTCGCCGAGATGGGAGTGGTGGCGCAGCGGGGGGAGGTGCCGACAGATTCGGCTTAGCGCAGTGACAGTTTCGTGCCAAAAGGCTTCGCCGAGGTGCGCCAAAAGCTCGCCATCTGAAACCACGTCTACTTTCCGCGCAAGGCGGAGCGGAGCCGGCGCAGTGGAAGTTTGGCTGGCTGGCGCACATCACCAAAACCTCACAATCAGCACAAACGGTGCCAATCTCCTTTGATCTGACATCAGCTGTGACGGGACAGTTGATATGGAGATATATGTATGTGCTGATTGTTATCGTAGCATTGAATAGTGTTTTTTTCGGTATTTATTGCATCATTCATGTGCCTGACATTCCAGAAGCCTGCCTGTGAGGTTTTGGTGACGTGTGCGCACTGCTCGCCGGTCTCCGCTCCGCACCTGTCTCCTGAGCTCCGCTCCGCCCGCGACAATAGACCTCCATGTCAGCTGTGTAAACTTTCATTACGCCTTCGCGCAGCGCATTTTAAAGGCAAGGACAGGGACTCATTTGATTGGTTACATGTGAATCGGCTGTGTCAAACCCACTCCATGCCTTCTCTCCTCCCCTCCGCCGGTAGGAGGGACGGCGGAGTACTTGCGCCACCGAGAACGGCGTGCCAAACTTGGAAAATCCGCCTGGCCACACCCAGTTGGCGAAGCGCATCTGCGCTACGCCCCCGCCTCGCCTGGTCTGCGAAACTAGAGCCCTTTGTTTCTATGTCCAGAAAGTTGAAAGTAAAGGGGTTTCAGTAAATTAATAAGGGTCTGCTCAGCAGGCATGAACATAGCTAAGGTCTGTTTAAGGTGGGTTGAAGTGTGAAGAGTTGAAGTGTTTGGAAATACTGATAAAAGTTGTGGGCTGGAATTCATACTTCCCTTGTTTTGTAATACCTTGGCTATTTTCCATCAAAGCCTAACACACTGCATATACAGTACATCAGCTAATATGGATTCTCAATTATAGACAATACTGTCATCATTCAGTTGTTTATTTAATCATCTTTAATCACTGAGGATGACTGACACACAGTTCTTCTGTATTCTAGAAAATCAAGGTGAAGGGGGTACATAATGACACAACATAATCATAATGAGAGAAGGATGTTGCCAGGCTCTTGTAATTTCTACACATTTATTCAGCTGCACTGCCTTTCTTTGTGACACTTTCCTCACCCTTCCTTTGACTTATCAATATCATAATCCCTGTCCATGGCTGTGTATTGTACTGTAGGAAGTGTTATGTTGGAGTTGTTGTTTTTCCAGGAATAATTCATTGTCTAAGATAAACTCTCTGCTCTTCACTCCCAAGATTCTTCAAAACAATGATAGGTTACTGTCCATGGTGTCCTTTATCAAGCTATCAGTAACACCAATCCAATCACCAACACATTGAAATTCATACCTCCTAGCATCCCGTAGAAAGTGCACTGTTCTATGTTTCAAGACTCTTGACCCCCAGATCTTGTGCCACATTCACAGAAAGAATGCTAACACAAACAAAGATTGAAACAAGAGCACTTTGGGAAAAAAAAAAGGCAAGCAATCGCAAAGGGATGGCTTTGAGGTTGTAACCTCGTATGACTCTCATGTTCAGTTTTTCTTCAGGCCGGATGTTTTTTTTCCCCTCTGCAAAAGGAGAGACAGTATTACTGCCCATCAGGTTATTGCAGAGCAGCTGCCTGGTGATTATATAAAAATATGCTCCACATACTACGCTGCATAATTATTTTGGAAAACATCAAGTGAAATGGCAGACAGTCATGGTCATAGATGGCGATAACATTTTTTTTCTTACCATAATCTGCACTGATTAAAGGTTATTTCCTCCGAGACAAACCAAAGACTTAAAAAGGTGCTCTTGAGGCTAATTCATTCATTCATTCATCTTCTAAACCGCTTATCCTCACTAGGGTTGCGGGGGGGTGCTGGAGCCTATCCCAGCACTCATAGGGCGAAGGCAAGGAAACACCCTGGACAGGTCGCCAGTCCATCGCAGGGCCTCTTGAGGCTAATGAAACTTTAAATTTCTTTGACATTGCTCAAAAAATGTAAAAAAAAAAAAAAAAAAGAAAAGAAAAGAAAAAAACATAACTTTCAATACATGGTCATGTGTTCTTCACACATATCTGAATATATAAGTTTTGTGTCTGGGTTGAGTGAGTTAAAAGAAAATAACAAAAGGAGGCAAAAAGTCTAACCCCCTCCCCAAGAATAAAACAGAGACAAAATGTAATGTAGTGTTAAATGTGTCTGGTTTTATAAGCTGGCCACTGTGACATAGATGTCAACACTTGCACTCATCTCTCATCATTAATTGATTCTTCTGAGTTTTGGCCATCTTCTGCTGTGAGCTCTTTGTAGCCTTTCTGCTCTGACAACATAGCTCTTACAGTTGCAGTCTGGAAAAACAGACTCCAAAACAACAAGCAAGAGGACCGAAACAACTGAAGATGATGTAAAAAAGCCTGAGGCTATAAAATAATGAGTCCACAGCTGAGAAGCCCTAACCTGCCACCACTCTAAAAAACATTGTTTTGTTTTGACAAATAAGAAGAAAGTTTATATCTATCTGTATCTATATCTATATATAAAAGACCTATACCATTTCACATATGCATTTTTCTGATTGTGCTAAAGGTGAATTACGCCCGCGGCCTTTCAGCCGAATATTTGGCGAGGACTTAACTGTAGAGGTTAGCACAGTGTTTTAACTCTCTTTTCTGAACTAGATTAATTTTTTTTAAGTTCACACTGATGAGGAGGATATTGAATATAACTGTGTTAATAATGTCCTCTGACACTGTAAACACAAACTACTCACTACTACCCCCCAAACTACCCCTTTTCATTACCATATTGAGGGGGTTATATTTGGAATTAGTGTTAGTCAATATTTAATTAAGACTTAAAAGATAAACTTAACTAACACTGAATGACTTAAATAGAAAGCTGAGCTAGATGAGAAGGGCAAGTTGGGACTAGTTCAGAGCAGTAGTGTGCACTTGTCCTGTGTGAACCACACCCTGTCACCCAGATCCCAGGATGTAATCGTCCAAAGCCGCTGACCTGAGTACTTTAATGCCATCCGTCTTAAGCTAACGGTGCTTGATTGCTTTCTGATGACTTGCTGTGATTACAGTTGTGATTAACTGTAGCTTCGTCCCAAAACACATACCACGTCACCCATAGATAAAAGTTGTTTCTGACTCAAACAGATGAAAACTAGTATATGGCTAATAACCATACTAAAATGTCACACTCAAAAGTCACATCCTGATTATTATTATTATTGTCCTACCTTATCTTTAATTTCTCCACTCACCTCCAGAAAACATACTGTTACATTCTGTTCCATATTATAGCTGCACATATTTGTGGTGACTAGGTGTGTGGTGTCTTTACTGTTTTGCTATTCCATCTCATGGGCATGGGCACACTCAGAATTATATGTTGAACAATGACTTGGCAATAAGTGTTGAAGCTGATTGGCCCACGAGGGTGACTAAACCCTTGCCATGTGAAACTAGGCTGTTGCTACTGTATATACTCCTGAAAATGAATCACTTTCTATCATTATGTCATGTTAACTCTAGAGGCTAAGCTGTGATCAGTTTGGCTTTGTGACACAAAATACAAAAGCCTAACACTGTATTTGCTTCTATTCAACAAAGGCATATTTTTAAATTTTTGGGACTGACAAACCACCCCCATGGACTGACCAGCATTGTCATATGAGAGATGCTTGGCACATAGAAAATGCTAGCTGTGTCACTGGGGGTGGGAGGTAGATAGAGAGGTGGAGAGAACAGTTGCAACAAAGTATAAGGGTAGACTTTCGTTGCCCCCTTGGTTGCCACTATATGTCATGTATTGTTTGACAGATGATTTGCACTGCACTTGTAAAACCGGCTGGCCGGGAAAGGCTTAAAAACAACTATAAAACTAAACAAATAAACTATAGAATAAAATTAACAGAACTAAAAACTAGCAACAATGCCACCTAGGAGTATGAGCCTAGGGCTCAACAGGTTCTTTTAAAATCAGGATGAGCAGAGTTCTAAAATAACCAACGGAGACAAAATACAAGGAAAGGGATTTATTTACAGGAAATGGGTTAATTTCTTTTCAGTCCATAACCCAGTCTTTAAAAAGAAGACCTTTCAGGTAAATGTCCAACAAAATAGGCTACTTGAGCCAGGGCGCCGTAGCAACACGCCCTCCGTCCTGCAGGCTTTCGGTGGACCCGTGCCCCACTCCAGTCGTGGTCCTGGCGGTGGCGACATGCCCGGAGGAGACAAGAGACACGGGGCGAGTATTTGCCCTTAAGGCAATAAAGTGCGTGCACACAACCACTTCCAGGACTTCATGCCGCCAAACAACTACTCACATATTTCCTGGGCCGCAGTCCTAGACTTGCGACCCAGGCCGGAGTGAACTGGCGTTGGCAGACACTACTGCAGCTCGGTCCTTTCCTCCACCAGCCGCTCCTGGTACAGGGAAACCCCGCGCCGCTCCTTGGTTGTTGCACGCTGCTCCCCAACTCCGGTCAGTGACTCGCTCCTACACGCCACGTATCACCGCGACTCTCGCCGCTCTGGCCGGTCTCATCCTGCGCCGCTGCCGTTTCTCTCCCTGCGCTGGTCGCCCCGCCGCGGCTCTTGCCTCGGCTCGGCTCGGCTCGACCCGGCCGCCTGGCCGCTCCGGCCGCCCCCCTCCTCTCGTCACCCGGCCTCTCTGGTGTCCTTTCCTGCCGGGAACTTTTCTTTCTGCAGCGCCGCAGGTGAGGCCCACCTCTCCGGCACTGATTGGCTGTGGAAGTCTCCTTCCCCTTCCTCCAGTGGCTATCAAAGCTGTCAGTCCCAAAAACTACACGTGCCAGCTATCTCAATCAAGTGCCAATTAAGGCCAGAAGTGTGTCTAAATAAACATCCAAATAAAACCAGGGATAAAAACACAACAAATACCAAATTCAAATAAAATCATGCATAAATAATAAAAACATAAAAGCATGCATAAGCACTACAAAATAAAACCATAAAAACACACTTCTGCCCTGTGACACACTGCCTCAAAAGTTGTCTCTCAATATATTCCAATATAAGTCCTAACCATCACCATATTTCTAACTCTTCTGTTGAAATCAGTGGAGTTCAGAGTTTTTCTCTCTAGCACTGCTTCTCCGTGTGACCCCCTACACTAGCTACTGGTCACAACTAAAACAATTTTTGAAATATGAATTCCCCTCACAGCTTTTCAATGAAAATGCTTTATGACAAGTTGCCAAAGTGGCTAAAAACAGTTATTACAAAATGATGCCTAGTGATTTGGAGTCTGCCAACTGAAACTTGACATTTTGATGAAATATGGAGATTCTCTGTGTTCCAGTCAGCTGATTTTCACTCATTCATGCCATCAACTAACCATCTGATCGTTGGAGCAAAAAGCTTTATCTTGAACAGTTTAATCATGTTCTTTGATTCTAGACTGCTGTTCTCTTTGGGGAGTAAGGACAAGTCAAACTGTTACATCAGCAACACTCTCAACACTGTTGACACTGTTTGTGTGTCAGTTGATGTTACCTTTTATAAGGTTATAAGATAATTCCTCTCTAAAGTGAACCTCTGGAGACTTGAAACAGGGAGATAATCTCTTGAAATGACAGTCTGCTCAATCCAAAGCAGAGAAAAGGTATTTGTGGCATGGCCCTTACTCTCCAAAGCTGCTTACACCGAAGTGGGCATTAATTTGGTTCTTGAGAGAAACAGTGAAAGCACAGTATGTTAATCGCAAAACGGTGGACGGATTTAGATGTTTAATGTCAGATTGCCTTGGAGATTACAACTTAGAAATGAATTTCTCCTAATAAAGTTCAAGCCTTTATTCTGGACAAACACACAGAGAACTGTATTAAATGTTCATATTTTATGTGGAACTGCAAGTGGTGTTACAATTCACAAAAGATCAAGAAGACAGACTGAAAGGAATACAAACTGTACAAAAGATGGCCAAACATTGCCTTGGCCTCAGAATTAACATTCATCTCTGGACAAACCTGACGAAATACCAGCACTTAGCCCCGTCTTTCTGCTGTGATTCTAGGAACTTTTTAAATTTCTCTGAACCATATCATCAGTTTGACACATTCACAGATATTTTGCTGCAAATTGGAAATAATTAACTTGGCAAAATAGAATGCTTCAGTGATGTATTGTTCCTTTATGAAGAACTGTAATTAATGTTTAATTTAAGAGCCAAAGGCACAAATGGCACTCGCCTTTCTGCACCACCGTGCATATTTAAATATTAATAACTCCAGTCAGAATAAGGCCCAGACACTCAACATCTTCTATTAAGCAATGTGATGAAAAAAGTGATTTATTTTGTATTCTTTTTCATTTTGTAAATGCCAAAAAATACTTTGGACCGGTTACTGTAACTTCATTTCACTTTGCAGAGATACACAAAACTTTTCACTCAAATTTTATTTTACCTTTTCCATTTTTGGTGGTGTCAGTGGAATGAACAGAAGCTGTATTTGACCTGTGGATGGAGAAGGGCTTTACAGATGCACTGGATGTTCTGTGGTATTTTGATTATATACATGGAGTCCTTCCAAGCCAACCCACGAAAATAATGTGATTTTGTTGATTTTTTTGTTTGTTTGTTCAGTGACTTGGATTTAAGGGAAATATAAATTAATGTACATTCATCCTAGCTTGTCAATTTCCTTCATGTGTTTTAATTTACCAGAGACCTAGGTATCACAGTTAGGTTAGTATTACCTCCTATGCTGTTGCCTCCTATTTGGACAAGGCAATTGAGAGGCCTGTGGGGGGTGTATTTGATTTCATGTGCATTAGCATCGCTCTAGCAAACATTTGTCTGCAAATGACCATGCTAATTAAAATCACAAACTGTGGTTCAAGAGGCTTGTGCATGTCAGGATTAACATCAAGGCATATTACAGAGTTTGCGACAAAAACTACAGCTCAATATCAGCTTGACATGAGAAGGCGCACTACACACTGTACCTTTGTGTATGGCAAGATTAGGACAGTTGACATCAAGACTTCAGGCTGGATATGACCGCATTTAGTTGAAAGAGCTTATCTCCTTTTTTCATTAACTGAATGAATAGACATCAAGAGTCTGCTGTCATCTCTTCAGACTGCCTCTGATAATCTTTCATGCATCTTTGACCACACTGCTCCTAAAGAAAATGTTTGATATATATTTAAGTAGTTTGCACTCCTTTTCTGATTAAACTTTAGAGGGATGAGTCTTGCTTATCAGGGACTTGTATGGACTTTGGCATGTAAGCCTAACATTTCAATGCAGCACATATGTTTCCAAAATGATACGAAAAGAAAAGGCAACCAAATGTTCAGGGTACATTTCTGTATGGCTATCGTGCAGAATGCATGTTAAATCCACCATACTCTTAACCTCAATAAGATAAAGATTTTAAGGCTGCTTCAATGTTGAATCTTAGGATTTCAAGAAAAGCTACGGGAAGAACTTGCTTTCATTTCTTTCTTGAATACCCAGAATCAAACATTTTAGGGATGAATCACACTTTAACATCACTAATCAATATTCCCTGTTTACATATGGGAAATTAATATATTTATATGTTCCAGATACTTATAAGTAATATTGGGTACTGTTAAGACAATTGTTAAGTTCCCTTTCTTTCGTTCTTTCATTCATCCATCATTATTCATCCATTTACCATGTCATATTTCAAGCATTTGATGAAACTTGAGATGAATATTCAGAATTACACTGATTTTCCCAAAGAGTGTGCTATAATTTGCATTGTAATGTTTCTAATGTTATGAGAATTCAAGAATGTCAGAATGAAACAAACATTGATTCAATTCAGTTGAAGGGTAGCTCTTGTGGAAGACAAGAAAGAGCATGCTTTGTCCAGCATGCAAGATTCATAAGAGGAGCAGACTGTAACTTATACAAAATTCATGTGAAGACATCTAACTGGTATTGTGAAACAACCTATCCAAGTCCATTATGAACCTGTTAATCAAAAAGAGAAGATTTGATATAGATACAACATAAACATAAATACACATAAGTATGATCAGAAAATCTTGATTAATTGGTCTCAGTGCCCCATTTTTGCAAGATATTTGTTTTCATAATACTTATTTGTATTTAATTGACTGTATTTCTCAAAAGCACAAATTGAGAATATGAGATCTAAAGGTTTTTGTGGATATATATTACATGCATTTCTGAACGCACCAGTCTCTTCATAACCTGCCCCTCACAATGCAGCATAAATGTGTAGACCCTATTACTAACAATCCTGGGGCAGCCTCCAGGAAAAACAATGTTCCAGTGCAAACATACTTGTTCAGATGCTTGTAACCCAAGTAGAGAGGGATCATAAACACAGTCTGACAAGGATTGTGCCCGTAACCATTCCATCTTTTAGATCTGGCATCACAAAAGGATGCAGCTTAACTGCTCCTGACGCTTTGTAATGAAGTCAGAAAAGTCAGCTCCCAAGCAGTCAGAAACTTTGAAGGTCTATGTAGGGTAACCACATTGAGTGGAGTATTGGGACAGGGCGATGTGGGAAGCCACTCCCTGAGGCTACGGCTGACTCTGTGAGCATGGAGGTTGATAAAATATGAAATTTCCTCCTCAGAATTTGTTAAAAGGTTTTGTATGACACAAAGAATTATAGTCTGGTTCAGTTTTCATGCTGAATCAAGATGATTTTTCCAAATAAAGGGAAAAGGTTATATGGATCCTGAACTTCTCATACTACTGAGGAATTACCTACTTGAAGGAATGAACTTATCTTTTGTTGTTACTAAAATAGTTTCATGGCAAAATGGCTAGTCTAATGCACATGCAATAGTATTCAGTTTCTTTGATGTTATTTTTGCCTTTTTCTGCATTGTGGATTCTTATCAGTATAATTTCAACCACACTTGTCAATGCTGACCTTGATGTCATGGTTTCTAAAAGACTTTCACTAACTGTGATTATTGTATTTGACACCGCCAAATGCTGTTACTGCACCATTGCAGAGATACAGAATGGACCCAATATTAAGATGACAAGTATCACGCTAATTGTGTTCTATCCTCTGAGGAGACAATCTGTGTTTTTATCTCTTCTTTCATGGCACAGGCTCGGCAAAATGAGATCTTCTCACACACAGCAAGGGCTGGGTATAAGGTTTCCTGATGTTATAATGATGCTTATGTTTGCAAACACCATGCAGATCTGTTGATGTCCATTGTAATGACTTCAAACATTCCTGTCCTATGACATAATTTGTATATAAATGAAAATAAAATACATGAAAATGACATGATTGTCAACAGTATGTCCACTCACTAGGCATTTTTAAATTCATCTATTACAGATCACAACAAACTCAGGAAGTGAATACCTTCTTCAAGCGGACAGTTATTCCACAATTTGCAAATGGTATAATGCTATTAAAAAGACAGTCAATTCTTTAGTAAGTATCCATCTCTTACTACATAGATAGACCTTGTTCTGTGTTAGTTACCATTATCTCCTCAGTGATATCATTAACCTGAAATTGCCATTATGAAACAATTTCACTGTGATGAAAACACAGTTTTAAAGGTAATTATTAAATGAATGCTGCAATATGCAGATAATTATGGGGGCAATGTATGTTGCAGTAATACAGAGAATATTGAAATAACACCGAGTAGTTACGCAATCAGTAAGCTTTTTCACTATAAAAGGTTGTGCCCTTATTTTTCTTTGTAGTCTAAAGGGGATGGCGGGTTTGTTCCCGGCAAGGCAGGGCTCAGAAGGTCAAACAGCACAGAGTACCTGCCAAGAGATGGTTCCCTGCCAGGCAATGGATCTTCCTCCCCCAGCTCAAAACAACGCCACCCTGGACATCGGCGCTCCCTCAGTAAGTAGCTAATCCAAAGAATATAGATTTTAAAGTCCTCCACTGCCACTTTTGTTTTGAAGATGCCAATAGGTGATACTTTGAAGTGAGTTAGAATTTTATTGTTATGAGGTTGGAAAAGCCTCTCAATCAGCATTTAGACCTTTGCTGGACATTAAAACCCAACAGTTTTATCTCACACAGGCTCTGTTCTCTACTGGACTCTGTGGGTGCTCTCCCCCAGTCACACACGGACTAGCTCACTGAAATTTACATAATCGCAGTTGGTCGATAAGAACGACCTGCCTGCTGTGTACATTTTCAGAAGTATTTATTTATTTATCTGCAAGGCCACATACCAAACTACCAGCATACTTTCTTCTTCAGCAAACGGCTAGAATAGGTCACTGGGATGCAAAGATTCAAGTCCAGCAGAATGGAATTGCCACTTTAGACCAGAGACTGACTGTACTGCCCCAACCAGATTGCTGGCACCAACCTACACCCTTACTGGTTTGAGTGCCTCAGCAAGAGCAAGCTGAGAAGTGCAACTAGCCTCTCTCAATACGAGTCCCTACCAGACCACTGGTGTGGCACGTGTAGAGGTGTCTTAGAGCAAGCCACTCAAGGCAAGAGCTCCAGGGAAGGGATTTTTTTAACTTCCTCAGGATAGAGAGCCATGCTGAGGTTGCCTGCCCTGGCGTGCCCCTTCTCGAAGAAGTCCTTGCTGCCCTTTTGCTACCTAGGTAGGTGCCGGATAGGGATATAGTCCAATCATTTTATGTAAAAACCTAGGACAAACTGCAAGAGAAGCAAACTCAACTGATTTTGTATCCTCAGTTTGTCCTGAGTGAGGGAAAAAAAGTCCCAAGAAATCCAATTGGTGGAAAGTTTTGAAAATTACCTATTTATGACCACATATTACCAAAAAACACTGTTTTTACCACACAGGGGAAAGGGGTTCAAAATTTTACTTTCAGATATGACTATAAAAATTCACAAGTTGATTACACACACAAAGACAAGAAAAAAAGTCAATTACAAGTTCTTTGAATTATTCTGTTTACACATGCATATCACACATTTTCTGATTTGATATGCGCTAATAAGGAATATAAGGAATAAATGCCAGAGCCGATATTAAAACAGTGAATTAAAAGGTTACTATATATATCATAACCTTTTAATTCACTGTTATATAGAAACTTTTAATTCAAGGTTACTATATACATAGTAACCTTTCAATTCACTGTTTAAATGTCTCTTCTATCATGTCTTCCTTATATTCCAATTAGCACATATCAAATCAGATAATGTGTGATATGCATGTGTAAACAGAATAATTCAAAGAACTTGTAATTGACTTTTTTTCTTGTCTTTGTGTGTGTAATCAACCTTTGAATTTTTACAGAGATATCTGAAAGTAAAATTTTGAACCCCTTTCCCTGTGTGTTAAAAACAGTGTTTTTTGGTAATATGTGGTCATAAATAGGTGATTTTCAAAACTTTCCACCAATGGGATTTCTTGGGACTTTTTTCCCCTCACTCAGGACATACTGAGGATACAAAATCAGTTGAGTTTGCTTCTCTTGCAATTTGTCCTAGGTTGACCCCAATTTTGGCCTAAAATTACTGGACTAATACGCTGGAATATTTTGATAAAAAATTCCTGCTAGGCACACAGTTGGCTGCAGTGGGAGTGTGACTGTTGGGCGTTTTAGCAGCACCCATGCTACTTAACGCCCCCTCCACACCGGATCAGGCTGAAGTTCTAGGCTGCACAATGAACAACATGAATATGAAAAACCTGATCCAGGAGGTTGTGAGAGTCGCGGGGCATGTGATGCCACTGGCCACAGTAGACTCTTGCCAAATGTGACTTAGGCTCACTTTCCTGCAGAAGAAGGACTAACATGACCTCTTGGGCGCCCCCATTTCCTCAGAAAGATTCTTTGTGTTAATTTCTGTCTGCTGTGGTTCTCCCTGGTGCATCCAATGGATGGGCGCATTTGCCCACACACCATGGAAGGAAAGCTAGTAAAGCTGTTTTATGCCTTTCCTCTTCTCTGTCTCATTCCTCCGCTATTGGAGTGAGTGAGACAAGAGTGTTCGACAGTCTTCCTGGGAGTCCTGGTGCTGTGCAGGGCAGTTGCTAGGAATTCTGGGCCCCCTGAAAGAACATCGGTGTGGGCCCCTCTACCCCATTCATTGCCACTTTTTTAACTGTGTGTGGGCCCTAGTGGGCTGTGGGCCTTTAGAAGTGTCATCACCTTTCCCCCCTATACAACAGCACTGGCGCTGTGGTACGCAGAAATGATGCAATGGACAATCCCCCGATTTTTAGTAGCTCTCTCACAAGAGGCTGGCGTAATTGGCATGATGCCCATATTAGCTTGGCTCCTGGGAGGAACATGCTAATATGTGCTGGTTTGCCTGTAGGGGTCATGCAGACCATGCAGGTGGCTAGTGGGATCCACCATTTGCTTGCTACAAAGCAAAATGGTTGGTATTTCAGCGTTGGTGAGGAAAGGAGGTTAGTTCTCCTGATGTGCAGTTGGATCTCTCCTTTTTTGCATCCCTTCCTCTGCTGGAGGAGGGGCTGTCTCATGTAATGCAACCCTGTCGCAGGCTTTTGGTGACAGACCAATCATCGCCAACCCTCCGGTGAAATGTTTCCTTCAAAGGGTCAGGAGACAATGCCCAGTGATGGGTGCCTCCACCCCCTAATGGGGACTGCCATTTGGTTGACTGTCAAGGACATATGCACGGCAGCATTGTGGTCTACGTCCTGTCCGTTCATATGATACTATCTCTTGGGCATGACAAGTTCTTTTTCAGGGTCCATGCTTGCTGCAGTGACCCAGGACTTGTGAAAAGGAGGTGCGAATGTCAGCTGACACCATCCTGAGCATTATACATGTCACCTGCATTCTCCCCATGCTGCTTGATGACCTGGGGCAATGAGGTGGGCAAAGTGTCTCTGGCATGATCTTTGACCCCTTGGAGGTTAGGCCTGCAGAGCCACCTAGTTTCATATTGTATGTTTCACTGGGATGGATTGGACCCCTAGTTTTCCCGCTCAAACAGTGTAGTCTGAATAGTGAGAGTGCCACAGCGATTAACTTGTAGTCAGTCAGGATGACAGTGAGGTTTTTGTCTGATGATAATTTCATATTAGGGCATTCATCCAGCCAATGTACCCCCAGAATCCAGTAGAAGGTGGAGCCTTTGTGAGATAGAACAAATTTTATGATATTTTAACCCTTGTTCTATAAGCACAGGCGGAGCCTTTGACCAATGTCCCCTGGGACTCCTACACTGCTTGTTGAAGAGGGTTGCTGAATGACAGTAAACTAACCTGAATGAAAATAAAAAGGGTAAAAAGCTGTGGCATCCCTGCAGCTCCTCCAAACTATGCGAATAAATTAGTTGACCTAATCTTGGAGAACAGTTAACAGAGCTTTATTATTAAAAATTAAATTGACACCCCAATAGCCTTCATCAGGGGTTGCAGGATGGCATAGTTATATCTGATTCACATCAGGGTGCATCCTTCATCTACCAGAAGCAGCCAACTGGGAAACCCCTGTCATGTCAACCTGTGAGCGGTAATGTGGTACAACTATCACATGAGATTTTTTAGTAAGTTTAATATCTCCCACTTGCCATCACAAATTTTGGAAGCGTGTCAACACATACAGCAAACAGTGTAGCAAAACCACCAATGTAAGCAGTCCAAATTAAAATTACCAGTTATATTCACACTAACACAATCAACTTCATTTAGACTGTCCAGAAATTTGATCTGCAATCATGGAATTTACTGCAGAAATAACGCCATCCTGTGAAGAAATGGTTCACCTGAGGATAATACTCCATTAGCTCACTGCTAAAACAGATTTCTCAAACTTAGTGTTAGACTTAGGAATCCTGAAGGAATGATCTATTTATGAAAACAGCAATATCTGCTGCAACTTGGTTATTAAGCTTAAAATTCATAAATAGAATTTGGGTCTTAAACACATGCTTCCAAGTTGTAACCACAAGATGTTGCCCTGTTCTTTTCTTTCTTCTAATAACCTAAATGTGGCAGTAGTCAACAGTACCTGCATTCAGCAACATCTAGAATGGCTTCTGGGTCCATGAACCAGCACCAGCTGGTGTAGGAGTGACTATAGGGTTGCATGGCATCAGTTCTTTATGCTGGTGCTGTGTCACTTGTCCTCCAATACTACATTTTTTCTTATTTGTTTGTTTCTAATAACCTCAACACCATAATGCCAAAGGATAAAAAAAATACTTGAAATTTACATAGGTTGTAATATGTGTTCCCACATACATGGAAAGTTATTTCCCATATATGAGGAAGAATGATTTGTAACACAGCAGGCATTCTGCATGCATGCTTGTCTCCTAGTGAAGTGATGTGGTGTGACAGATTTTCTTGATGTTTTATGACACTTTTTATGTTTCACAAGTACATGGCCAAAATGTGTACTGACTGTTGATTTTGATTATGAATCGGGCAGGGGAACCATGACACAAGAACATGCTAATCATAATTATGTCAGCATGTGTCAAGTAGCAATTATGGTAATCCGTGTCAATGGTTCAAATCAATCTTGTCACCTTTGGCGCAGCACAATGAATATTATTGCTGTTGGATGATCATAATAAATTCCTAATTATAGATGAGGGACACTGGAGGCCAAGATTCAGTGTCTTGTTGTTTCTTTAGCCTCTGCCTTTGGTTCAACCAGTATTTTAATGCAGAAACATGAGAACAGACATTAGAAAATATTTTTAAAGATTTTTTTTTTTTTTTTTTTTGGTTATTTTCACTTTATAAGCCATTCACAGTGGAGAGAAACAACAAAGGCAGGGAGAAGAGAGGGGTTGACATGCAGCAAAGGGTCTGAGCCAAATTTGAACCCAGGCTGGTAGTAGTGGTGTGACCAGACTCTATTTAGCCTATTTATTTCCATTATGCAAAAGAAAATCCATAAAAGCTAACTTCCTTCAGTGACTTCAAATGTCATGCCTCTGTCAGATTAGTTTTAAGAGGGGGGGGGGGGGGGGGGGGGGAATGAATGAATAAATAACAGAGCTGCCAACTCTCACGCATTGGCCGTGAGACTCACGCATTTGATTGGCTTCACATGCTCTCACGCCACACCTCCGATTTCTCACGCTAAAGTGCTCATCAAGAGCCTTTTTTTCTTTTGACTAAAACCGGTTCTGTTTATCTGTGATCTATCTGTTGAGCCTGAGAAAAGCCACTTGTGATCGATAAGTTATGCCTGCAGAGCAGAGGCGGCGGTGGCTGGGACACTTTTACACTGGCGGTTCTGGGGAGGGGCCAGCAGGGGCCAGTGCCCCCGTAACACTGAGTCTGGACCCCGCTGTGGCCCCCCCTCCGAACAAAGAAATTGTGTAGCGGCTTTCCCATAGTGCGGTTTGAGCCGCGCTCTGCGCTGGATATGGCACAGACTTGCGCAGAGCAGCGCGTATGCGCGTGCAGAGTAGGGCGCACGCATGCGCGGCGTGCACGTATGTGGCACTGGTTGCTACCCAACCGAAACAGACGCTAGGAAGTAGTTTTCCGTTCTGGCGCTTTTTCTCTGTAAATATACAGCAGCTTCATTCTTCATTCTTTAATTTATGGATTAGCCGAACTAATGCTTCTTAATAAATTATGTTACATGAAAGAAGGCTATATTTTTTTCTCATTTCATCTGATTTCACCTGTTAGCCTACCTGTTGTGCGTGTGACTTCACATGGAAATTTATAATAAATGCATGACTATACTGCATTGTCTTTGCAAGAGTAGTGCATATCTCATGATGTCAGTCATTTAGATTTCTAAATATTTAACGCAGACAGGTGCGCCCTCGCGCTCCGCGATCACATACACAATGAATGGCTGCGCCATGCGCGTGTATGTGAAAGCCGCTTTAGAGCGTTGCACCGCTGGAAATGGCAATCAGTTTTGTTGATCTATGGTGAAAACGGCAAGCTCGAAAAGTTACCAACCACCCGACGAGAGGCAGTCAGAAGCAAGAAACGACTACCACGAAAAATATTTTATTGTTACAAGGTAACAATAAGCTTTCAGAGTGTAAATATGATGATGATTTATTGATGAAGATGATAAGACTGATGTAAGGATGATGTGATGATGATGTTGACGAAATAAAGATTTTAGAAGCAGTTTAGCTACTAAGTGCTACTAAGTGAGGAGTTTGTCTGTACTAAGGTTACACTGAAAAATAGGATATTTCCATTGTTTCTGTCTCCTACTTGTGTCTCAAATGTGATATTTTGAACCATTCAATTTGGTTACAATGGGTAATCATTAGTTTTATGAAAAAAAAAAAATCAGATATAATTTTGAATTTTTGTCTTTTTTGCCCCGGGTTGAATGTGCCCCTCTGACAAAACCCCTGGGCCCAGCCAGGCCCCTTCAGTAAAATTGGTCTAGAACCGCCACTGCACTTTTACAAGAGGCCCAGCCAATCAGAAGAATCTTTTCGATCAATCAGGGACTTCCACCTCACCCCACCGGCATATTATCCAATGAAATGAATGAGTTAGAGGCTACTCACATTACATGTGAGTAGCCTCATGTTTGTACCGTGCCCAAGCGTTCATGCACGAGCACATGCATGGTCACGCACGCAGCGCGAACGTGGATACGGTGTAAATCATGCAACTTTCCTCCTTCCTCCGCAAAATTGTTTAATGTGCGCGGCGCGATTACCGGCGAATCGCCGTGTTGCGCAATCAATAATCAGCCATGTTGTCTGTGTTGTTGTCAGTTGTGCTGCTGCAACCGCATATAAACAAACGTCGGTTTATAATGAAAGTACGGCAGTCTGTGTGCGCGGCGCACCTGTCAGATCCGGCAGACCTGGTGCCGGCCTGCACTGCGCCGGCACCGCACCGTGCGCGGCCACCCGGTCAGGTCAGGTCTTCCAGATCTCACAGGTGCCGCTCCAGCTGTCAGTTGGACCTTTCTGAAGGAGGAAGTTACCTCCGAAACTTAAGGTAAATAAACATCCCTATGTCTGATTACAAGGTACAAAAACGTCTTTTAGTTAAAAGGAAGACATGATGAATGTATTGTGTATATATATATATTTTTTTTTTTATTGTGATATGGATCCCCTGGGTCTGAAATAAAGGAATAACTAACTAACTAACTAACTATTTGAACTAGGCCTATATTGATTTATGTGATTGATTTGGCTTCACCTGTACAATGGTGGGTAATGAGGAGAGAGTGTGTTGTCTGTCTTAACGTGCTAGCTTTTGACAGCTTGAAGCCGAACAAACTAAGACGCCACTTGGAGATAAAACATCCAGAGCACAAAGACAAGCCAGTTGAGTTTTTCAGACAAAAACTCGTAAACTGCCGTGCTCAACAGTCTCTCTTTACTAAAGCTGCATCTGTGCCGGCAAACGCTCAATTCACCTCTTATAAAGTTGCCTACCGAGTGGCACAGTGTAAAAACCGCACACAGTAGCGGAGGAATTAATACTTCTGTGTGCTATGGACATGGTGTCAATTGTGCTTGATGAGTACAGCCAGCAAACTAAGGGCTATTCCTCTGTCCAACAACGCCATCAGGATTCATGACGTGTCAAAGGACATAGAGGAGCAGCTTAATGAAAAGGTGCTTGACAGTCCGCTTTTCTCTCCAGATGGATGTGTGCAGGGTTTCTGCTACAAGTAATTCATCGTGGCGCACCGCCACGGCAAAATAAAAGTCGCCACGCCTTCGGAATGCTGATTTTTTTTCTTCCTGATGTTAAAACAATTTTAAATGGATATATATAGGCTACACATATATATAGCCTATATTTGCGCACATATACTTACTATAATCAGTTTGAAATGATAATTTAAATATCATGAAATGTTACACTACACTGCAATTAAATTTATTTTGAAAAATGAACACCAGAGTCATCACCCGCCTGTTTGATTACTACTGCTGTGCACTCGCACAGGGAGAGAAAAGGGCGAGAGAAAGGTGCCTATAGGCAAGATGAAATTTAATCTAGTTTTTTGTTCAAGCCTGTGAAAACCACCTTAATGTTATCGTTAATGTTAACATTGTAGGGTCCTATAATTTCAGCGATCACGGAATTAGCCAAATAAAACGCAATCTATTTTTAACGCGGAATATCACCAAATTTGACATAATTTGAATGAAATGCTGTTTTTGTGTGGAATATGACCATAAGTCTGGGGAAAAATACATGGAGGGAAGTAAATCTGGGTGGCGCAACCCCTCCAGTCGTGTCACCTGCAACTGCACCACCAAGAAAAAAACATTACAACTGTACCAGCACCTTATGAGTCGAAAAGGCAAAGAAACTTTCCAGGATACAGCAGCGCACTGACGTAGATTGTGTAACAAAACGAAGAGTTGCCACTCCGCTCTATTTTCACTGGCTAACAGCAGCACACTGGCTTTGCTTGTCTATTCAGAGAAGAGGTATCACTTTGGATTATTTTTCAATCTATGTTATCACATGCATACTACTGCTCATTCATGGTAGTTGAATCATTAGGTGTGTTTGATAAGTAATTTAAAAAAAATTAAAAAAAACAACATGTTGTTAAATATGGGATTGTGGGGGGTGGGGTGGCGCAAAATTTTTTTTACGTAACAAAGGGGGGCCCAGCAGAGAAAGTTTGGGAATCACTGCCCTAGGGCATGACTTCTTGACTTCTTGGAATATAGCCATCACACATTTCATTCACTAAGTTTATGGATTAATTATTCAAGAGTACAATATAACCATATAAAGTCATTGTTGAAACTGCGTGTCTTGGCACCTTATTCATGGACATGAGTTTTATTAATTTAGCTATTGTTTTTTATTTGTTTTGTTTTGTTTTTCCAAAATTATGTTTTATGCAGATTTTATTTATCAATTTTGTGAGGGAATGTTTTGCCCAGTTTTAGAATGCAGAAGTATGTCTGTCTCCGTAATATCAATCTAAAACTTTGTTTGTTATGTTTGCCTGTCTACAGACATGTTCACAAGCTCCAAACTGAAACACAGCATGTCAGACAGTGCAGATAAAAATGGAGTAAAAAACAGACTGAAGAAGTTCATTATTAGACGACCATCCATGAAGACCTTACAAGAGAAAGGCATCATCAAAGGTAATGTTTTTCATAAGAATATCTCTGTTTTATGATGTATGTGTTATGTTTTTTATTTTTATTTTTATTGATATGAATTTGTAGTGAACCATCAGACTGAAGTTTTTGGCTTATGTCACTTTCTGAAGAGTGGTGTAGGATGTTTTAAGAGAACATTTATTTTAGAATTTATTTATTTATTTCCCTGGAAATACTTCTAATCGTCCTTACAGTGATTTGAAAACTGTCTCCTCTTCAAGTGTTAAAATCAAAGAACAACAGAAATAGATAAATGAACTCTGTATTTTACTCCAACAAACCACGCCAATCCAAGCAGCTAGCAGAGAAGCCATTCCTCAAAGGGGTAACTAATTTATTGAGCTCATGGTTGAAGGAAAATGCACCATTAAAGGGCATATTTAAGCACATTTGCAATCCTTAGAAGAAGGTAACGGTATTTGGAATTTCCCCCAGCTTCAAGGAGACCCTTTAATGTTGTGTCCACGGGACAAATGCGAGATCAAAGGGAGAGGACATTATTGACGGAATAAATGAAATATTTGTGGATTAAGGAATGGGGCAGGTGGCCCCCAGACTGTCCTTTTTGGCAGAGCTGGTGGGCAAGCCACTTCAGAGAGTGTGCTTCCTCAAATGCCCCCCCCCCCCAACCCCCCACCCTCCGCATATCATTCTTCAGAATGCAAATTAAATCCATGTGACGGGAGGGTTATTTGAATTCCTTTAGGAAGGGTTATTTTGCTTCATTTCTCTGCCCCCCACCCCACCCCTCCAAACACACACACACACACACACACACACACACACACACACTCCACCCACGTTCACAAACAGGCTCACTCATCTCCCTTATCTGAGAAGCACTGGGGAAGTGTATTTTGTATGTGAAGGTGCCTCGCTCAAAGTCATTTATGTATTTGGCACACCCTCCCCTCTACTGTGTAAACAAGAGGGGGCGATCTTTGACATTGCACAGGCTGAAAAGAAGGTACTGTTGAAGGCAAAATGCTGGAGCAAAAGCCCTTTGACAAGAGCCTCATCACCAAGTGTAAAATCTCCCTGCTCCATGTGTGCTGGCTGACCTTAGATTTGTTAAGGCCTGGGCTTTTCTACTCTTTGTTGGCTTGATGAAGTTAGTAGCGGAAGTGTAATTTACTGCCTGTTGGGACAAGTTCAGTGAGCCTTTTTTTAGTTAGTTTGACAAAAGTAGAGTAGATGTTCATGCAAGAAAAGCAAATGATGCATCGCTCCTGTTTAGTTACATCTTGTGGGAGACACAAGGGTCAGTTGAAAAAAATGTCAGTATTTTTGTACAAGTTTAAGTAACTACTCTGTTTACACACATTGCTGTATTGTAGTAGATTTTGTTTGAGAGGTTACACTTAAAAAATTTTTAAAGTTGGTGATTTCACTTAAATACATTTTGCTATGGAACTGTACTACATTTTCAATTACACAATATTGGATATTGAACTTTTTAAAATTGTTAAAATTTGCAGATTTACTGTTGCAATAAAAGCTGAGATCTGACAAAAACAATGTACTTGAGCCACAGAAGTTTCAGATTCACGGTTACAAAATATGATTTCAAAGTTAGAAAGTCTGACTAAAAAAAATTGTTTTTAATTAAAAAAAAAAAAACATTGTGCACAAATTTCTGCTTAAGTTTATATAACACTTCATTGTCTCCCAGATCGAGTGTTTGGGTGCCATTTGTTGACACTTTGTGAACGTGAAGGAACCACTGTGCCAAGGTTTGTTAAGTCCTGTTTGGAAGCTGTTGAAAAACGAGGTATGTACTCTTGTACATTTCTGTTGAAAACTAAGATTTGCCATTCTTTTATTTTGTGAAGGAAAGAGATTAAACTGCATGAATATCTATTTTTGAAAAGCCTTGAAGAATGTATTAGTGTAATGTATTTGTGTTAGTGTTCCAGCACAATGTGTCTGATCAACAATTTCCCAGGCCTCCTAACATAGTTGGTGAGGCAAAGAGGCTGGACCCTGAGGAAACCACTCCCCAGCTTCCCAAATCACTCATTTTTGGTTCCCATCCAGAATGCCGTCCATTACAGACTGTTTAGATCATGCTGAAAATGAGATTGAATTATGTTTTTGCATAGTGTTCTGTTTGTGGTTTTCGCTGAACATTTGTTCAGGACTTTTACTTATCTTGGGGTGAAATTGTGGCGGCCTGATAAACTTTCTGAGAAAATAATAGTTATTAAGAGTCCTTTGAAACTATGGCAATTATTTATGTAGAGCCCTGTTATTTTTATTGATCCAGGTTGTTCTTTGGCCTGTAACAAAATACATTTTTCAACAAGTAAAACTCATGCTGAGTGCTGTTCATGAAAGAGCAGACAACCTTTGAACATACACTATATTACCAAAAGTATTCGCTCACCTGCCTTTACTCATTCTATGAACTGAAGTGCCATCCCATTCCTAACCCATAGGGCTCTAGTTTCGCAGACCTGGCGAGGCGCGGGCGCAGCGCAGCTGCGCTGCGCCAACTGGGTGTGGCCAAGTGGATTTTGCAAGTTTGGCACGCCGTGCGCCTTGGCGCATCTACTGCGCCGTTCCTCCTACCGGCGCAAGGGAGGAGAGAAGGCGTGGTGTGGGTTTGACACAGCCGATTCACTTTAAACCAATCAAATGAGCCCCTGTCCTCGCCTTTAAAATGCGCTGCGCGAAGGCGTAGTGGTAGTCTACACATTTGACATGGACGAAGAGAGCAGCCGCATCACACACGCACTGAGGCCAGTCTTGGCTGCTGCAATGTTGCTGGAGCTACCTGCCATCCATCTGTCCACCCATCCATCTAACCACCCATCCATCCATCCATGCATCTATCCTTAAATTCCTGAGTCCCCTGTCTTTCCATTACCTGCCTGCCTCGCATCTCTTTTTTTCCAGCTCTGTCACCGTCTGTTAAAGTTATTGATTTTTACAAGCAAATAAAAATTTTACTGTGAAGCCCCCATTTTTAATGAATGTTTTTACCTCAAAGGATAATCCTCGCCATATTCATATAAATAGCCTACATGTTTGTTTTGCAACTTTCGACTCCATCACTTACTGATACAACAACACACTAGAGATTAAAACAAAATCCGGTTCATGAAAGCTTTTACATTCGCTGTTCTAAACGCCCAGTGTCTGGCAAGGAACCGATGCATTTTACATTTTCGATATGTGTGGAATCAGGGTTTCATTCATTCATTCATCTTCTAAACCGCTTATCCTCACTAGGGTCGCGGGGGGGTGGTGGAGCCTATCCCAGCGCTCATAGGGCGAAGGCAAGGAAACACCCTGGACAGGTCGCCAGTCCATCGCAGGGCAAATCAGGGATTCCGTTAGAAAAAATTGGCACAGGACAACGACCGGCAGGTTTTCAATTTACCGGACAAATGTTTGAAATTCCGGTCAAATATTATCTGAATTTACTGAGCTTAAAATTATATGCAGGCTATATAAGAATGATATCAAGGCATGTCAATTTATAGCGTAATCTTTTTATTGAAAAGCAGGCTGTATCAAATTAAATTAGTGCCGTCAATTGACTCACGTGCGTAACGTCTAAAATAAATAAATAAATATTGCACAAGCCTGCTCTTTTAACATGAACGTTGCATACAATTGCAACTACAATTTGCAAACAAAAAAACGGGCTCATATCATTTTAATAACGCGGCGTGCTGCCAACTTGAAATCAAATAGATGCAATAAAAACTTAATTCAGCAGCTGAATTAAAATCAAAAGTCTCAAGTGTCTCTCCGCAACTTGCAATGCGCATCAGTCTTGTGACCTTGTTCTGCCCCAGGCAACTTTGCTGCGCTGTTTTGATCCGGTTCTGCAGAAAAAAACCCTGTCTCTCTCTGGTATACCGGAGACAGGGCTCACGCAGTCTATTTTTTTTTTTTTTTTTTAATTACAAATAAAATTACGTGGAAATTGACTGTTTTAATAAAATTCAAATTGTGAATATTTTCACCGGACATTTAAAAATTACCGGACTTTGGCAGATTTTACCAGTCATAGTCCAGTGATTACCGGATAACGAAAACCCAGAGTGGAATATTTAAATATATATGGAAGAAAAACTGTGTAGTTAACAGGGGCAGCGCCAGACACCATAACTGGAAAAAAGACATCACCGTACTGGACACATTGTTTGACTGACAGGTGATCAGGTTGGGTTTCCATTACGCTGCCAAACGGTGCCAATCTCCTTTGATCTGACATCAGTTGTGACGGCACAGTCGATATGGAGATACGTTTATGTGCTGACTGAGATAGTAGCATTGAATAGTGGTTTCTGTGGGTATTTATTGCATTGTTAATGTGCCTGACATTCTGGAAACCTGCCTGTGAGGTTGTGGTGACGTGTGCGCACTGCCCGCCTGTCAGCCAAACTTCCACTGCGCCAGCCACGCTGCGCCTTGCGCCGAAAGTAGACGTGGTTTCAGGAGGCGAGCTTTTGGCGCACCTCGGCGAAGCCTTTTGGCACGAAACTGTCACTGCGCCAAGCTGAATCTGTCGACACCTCCCCCCGCTGCGCCGCCACTCCCATCTCGGCGCAGATCCGTCTGCGAAACTTGGAAACCGTTCGCCTCGCGCGTTGCGCTGGTCGAAACTAGCTCTGCGCGGGGTGCGCCTCACTGCGCCACCCTGCGCTGCGCCGGGAAACTAGAGCCCATAGAGTTCAATATGATGTCGGTCCACCGTTTGCAGCTATTACAGCTTCAACTCTTCTGGGAAGACTGTCCACAAGGTTGAGGAGAGTGTTTATAGGAATTTTTGACCATTCTTCCAAAAGCGCATTGGTGAGGTCACACACTGATGTTGGTCGAGAAGGCCTGGCTCTCAGTCTCCGCTCTAATTCATCCCAAAGGTGTTCTATCGGGTTCAGGTCAGGACTCTGTGCAGGCCAGTCAAGTTCATCCACACCAGACTCTGTCATCCATGTCTTTATGGACCTTGCTTTGTGCACTGGTGCACAGTCATGTTGGAAGAGGAAGGGGCCCGCTCCAAACTGTTCCCACAAGGTTGGGAGCATGGAATTGTCCAAAATGTTTTGGTATCCTGAAGCATTCAAAGTTCCTTTCACCGGAACTAAGGGGCCAAGCCCAGCTCCTGAAAAACAACCCCACACCATAATCCCTCCTCCACCAAATTTCACAGTCGGCACAATGCAGTCTGAAATGTACCGTTCTCCTGGCAACCTCCAAACCCAGACTCGTCCATCAGATTGCCAGATGGAAAAGCGTGATTCATCACTCCAGAGAACGCGTCTCCACTGCTCTAGAGGCCAGTGGCGGCGTGCTTTACACCATTGCATCCGACGCTTTGCATTGCACTTGGTGATGTGTGGCTTGGCTGCAGCTGCTCGGCCATGGAAACCCATTCCATGAAGCTCTCTGCGTACTGTACTTGGGCTAATCTGAAGGTCACATGAAGTTTGTAGCTCTGTAGCAATTGACTGTGCAGAAAGTCGGCGACCTCTTTGCACTATGCGCTTCAGCATCCGCTGACCCCTCTCCGTCACTTTACGTGGCCTACCACTTCGTGGCTGAGTTGCTGTTGTTCCCAAACGCTTCCATTTTGTTATAATAGAGCTGACAGTTGACTGTGGAATATTTAGGAGCGAGGAAATTTCACGACTGGATTTGTTGCACAGGTGGCATCCTATGACAGTTCCACGCTGGAATTCACTGAGCTCCTGAGAGCGGCCCATTCTTTCACAAATGTCTTGTTTCACAGTCTGCATGCCTGAGTGCTTGATTTTATACACCTGTGGCCAGGCCAAGTGATTAGGACACCTTATTCTGATCATTTGAATGGGTGAGCGAATACTTTTGGTAATATAGTGTAGCAGGAAAGACCCTTTAAACAAGACATCCTTTACTTTCCATGCCAAATATATCCTAATGTTACCCCAGCAGGGACAATGGCACATTTTGCGCTGGTGTAAAATGCTTCAAATGTGGACATTGACTAGTGCAATCAATATAAAGGGCAGAGGAAAATAACGTACTAATGGCCACCTCTGCCCAGTAGTACGTTATTGTGAGAACAGTGTCTCTAAAATGATGGTGGCCTATTCTAATGCCTCGGGCCACAGGAACTGAACAGGCATCTCATGGAATATATTTATCTTTTGCTTGCCCTGTGTTTGGGTATATTTAGATCATAGTTTGCCAGATTTTTGAAGTCTCATACTGATATTTTTGTATTGAATCATTAACTCATATTTTGTACTGATATTCACTGCCAAAATTGATACATTTTCATATTAATAAAAAAAAAATCCTTGTTTTATCAGAATTTTATTGTCAGGGTTAAAAAGCTTCTTAAATAGCATTTACACTGTCATGGGAAATTAAATCAATGGGATGACTCCTACTCAAACCTGACTCAAACCTAGACTAAATTAACCTAATGACTTAGACCAGTGGTCCCCAAAGTACGGCCTGCGGGCCGGATACGGCCCGCCTCCACATTTGGCCCAGCCCCCTGAACAATACCAGAGACGCATTATGATTTTTTTTTTTTTCAGTCTGGCCACGCGATCGAGACTAATACACGCATAGAACGTGATAAGCCTACTGGGACCTACAAAAGGATTATAAGGAAGGAACACAAGAACTTTGAGAGACTGCTCATATGAGTCATTTAAGCAGTGGCGGTTCTGCCTATGTTGCCGCTCTAGGCGATATTACTGGCTTGCGCCCTTTCATGTTACTAATCCAACCCCCCCGCCCCCGCGGCACCAGTCGGACGCGGCACCGGGGCAGCATCAGTTGGCATCAGGTGAGCCGGCACTGGCCCTCATTAAGCCGCTCACCTGTCAGATCCGGCAGACCAGACCGGGGGGCGCGGTACCGGCCGGTGCCGCGGCCGGCCCGCCTGATGCCAACTGATGGTACCCCGGTTCCACGGCATGTGCGGGTCTATATGGTAGTCTAGAAAACTGGCGAATTTTTTTTTCTCGTGCGCCCCCAAGTAGATTGCGCCCTGGCCCACACTGCCCATAGCAAAAACCGTCCCTGCATTTAAGTAAGAGATTCTGCTCTGACAACTAAGCTGAACTTTTACCTGTTAAGATTGTGCACGGCACAACAGAAAGTTAATGTTCCATGGACTTTTTTTTTCTGTGAAGAACCCAGAGAGGGTTATTTGGTTATTATTTATTTCACAAATAGTGTTATTTATTTCCTGACTTTTTTTCTGTGAAGAACCCATAGAGGGTTATTTGATTTTTATTGATTTCATAAATAGTGTAATTTATTTCATTAATAGTGTTATTATTTATTTCCTGACTTTTTTTCTGTGAAGATCCTGGAAAGGGTTATTAATATTTGGTTATGTGTGGCTTTCTGGAAAACAATAAATGTTTACGTTTAGGCACCCCTGCGATCGTCACACTTTTTCTGTTACAAACTGACCCCGGCCCCCCATCAGAGAAGGGAAAGGTTGTGTGGCCCTCACAGGAAAAAGTTTGGGGACCCCTGACTTAGACTAGTGAAATTCCTCATGTGTTAGTTAATAATATGTGCCAAGAAAATTAAATTTCATTGTAGGTTTTTGATACAATTAAAAACCACAGTGGTGGTCGTCGAGGAACTTCCATCATGTCAAATCTTATCAGAGGTGGAATACACGGTGTGGCTAGCTAATATCTGATATTTAAGAGTAGGTCAATATCATCAAACCAATATAGCGGTCTAACTTAAATTTGGATGGATTCATATGTACAGGTGAGATTGTTTTAGGAATACAGTGTATACAAAGGTATGTTTTATGAACCTATAACAGTTTGGTAAACTGTAAGAGTTTTCAGTAAATCAATGTGATTCATACAAACATTGTGTTACACTGAATGCTACATAAAAACAATGTTCATTTTTAGAGTGGGGACAGTGAAAACATGACAAGCTGTTGACTGGTATTGAGTTCGTTTGGCAGTCTCATCTTGAGTCTTTGGATGTAGCACAAAATGGCAAACCTACTCTACAATCAAAGTAGTCCTCAAAATCTCACAATGAAACAAAGCTATATGGGGCTCTAGTTTCGCAGGCGGAGGTTCGCCGAGATGGGAGTGGCGGCGCAGCGGGGGGAGGTGCCGACAAATTCAGCTTGGCGCAGTGACAGTTTCGTGCCAAAAGGCTTCGCCGAGGTGCGCCAAAAGCTCGACATCTGAAACCACGTCTACTTTCAGCGCAAGGCGGAGCGGAGCCGGCGCAGTCGAAGTTTGGCTGCCTGGCGCACATCACCAAAACCTCACAATCAGCACAAACGGTGCCAACCTCCTTTGATCTGACATCAGTTGTGACGGGACAGTTGATATGGAGATATATATATATGTGCTGATTGTGATCGTAGCATTGAATAGTGTTTTTTTCGGTATTTATTGCATTGTTCATGTGTCTGACATTCCGGAAGCCTGCCTGTGAGGTTTTGGTGACGTGTCCGCACTGCTCGCCGGTCTCCGCTCCGCGCCTGTCTCCTGAGCTCCGCTCCGCCTGCGGCAATAGACCTCCATGTCAGCTGTGTAAACTTTCATTACGCCTTCACGCAGCGCATTTTAAAGGCAAGGACAGGGGCTCATTTGATTGGTTACATGTGAATCGGCTGTGTCAAACCCACTCCACGCCTTCTCTCCTCCCCTCCGCCGGTAGGAGGGACGGCGGAGTACTTGTGCCACCGAGAACGGCGTGCCAAACTTGGAAAATCCGCCTGGCCACACCCAGTTGGCGAAGCGCATCTGCGCTACGCCCCCGCCTCGCCTGGTCTGCGAAACTAGAGCCCATGGCGTCTCAGTTCATCTCAGCACCTGATGAGGCTCACTGACATTTTATTCTACAGCATTCAGTGTGAACAATGACAAGATTTATTTTAGTTATTATCCATGATAAACAGCAATTAGTATGGGCATCAGTAACCTGTAGTTAATATCTTACTGATACATTATGTCCTCTAACATTATGTCTGTATTGTGGTCACACTAAATTATTGAATACCATTAAACAATATTAATCTGAAACCAAGAGCCAGTCTGATTAATAATAGAATTGTCTACATAGTATCATTTTTGTTCTCACACTTAAAATGCTGGCTATATTCTGTTTTACACTGTGCTTCACATACTTTTCTTACATATTTAGTACATTCTTCTGCATTTCCATGTATTTGTGTAATATACCCAATTTCTCCTCAGGGATCAATAAAGTATTTCTGATTCTGATTTCAAATGCCATTTCACTGATTCTTAATATTTATATTTTATAGGCTTGGAAGTCGATGGCCTTTACAGAGTCAGTGGAAATCTAGCTACCATCCAGAAGCTGCGGTTCATAGTTGATCAAGGTTGGCTGATGAGAATGCTTTTCTCACTCTGGCTTTCCACAGCTTCAGTTGTTCAAATTATAATTTAACATTAAAAAATGTGTCCTTGTACTGCATGTTTGCCTCAATGGAACACAATGTGCAAGAACAAATTTGTAGTTACAATCATCGATGAAAGTATTGGCACCCCTGGAATTTTTACAGAAAATCCACACTTTCTCCCAGAAATTATTGCAATTACAAATGTGTTTTGGTACACACGTTTATTTCCTTCATGTGCATTGGAACAACACAAAAAAGCAAAAGAAAAATGTCAAATTTGACATCATTTTACACAAAACTCCAAAAATGGACTCGACAAAATTATTGACACCTTTTTAACACTGTGGGTAAATCATTATATTTCAAGCATGTGATGCTTGTTTAAACTCACCTGTGGCAAGTAACAGGTGCTGGCAATATAGAAATCACACCTGAAACCACTTAGAATGTATAAAAGTTGACTCCACCTTCGTGTTGTGTGCCTGTGTGTGTCACACCAAGCATGGAGAAGAGAAAGAAGAGTCGAGAATTGTCTGAAGACTTCGGAAGCAAAATTGTGGAAAAATATGAACAATCTCAAAACCTTTCAAGTTTATAACCCATGGAACTGTGGCTAATCTCCCTTGACATGGATGCAAGAGAAAAATTGACAAAAGAATGCAACGTAGGATAGTTCAAATGGTAGATAAACATCCTCAGTCAACTTCCACACATATCCAGGCTATCCTGCAGACTCAGGGTGCAAAAGTGTCAGCTCGGACCATACGTCATCATCTGAATGAGATGAAGCGCTATGGCAGGAGGCCGAGAAGAACCCCACTGCTGACACAGAGACATAAAAAAGCCAGACTGGAGTTTGCAAAAATGAACCTGAGTAAGCTTCAATCCTTCTGGGAGAACATTTTGTGGACAGATGAGACTATTGCCCCTTTTCCACTAGTACCTACTCAGCTCGACTCGGCTCGACTCTACTCGGTTTAAGAGCTTTTCCATTTGGTGGTAGTACCTGCTAGCAGGTCCCATTTTGGGACCTACTCAGTCGGGGTTCCAAGCGAGCTGAGTCGAGCTGAAAATGTGACGTAAACGCCGTGCAGGCAACTGATTGGACAGGGAGTGACGAGAGCGACTCCTGCACGAAAACGAAACCTGACATTTAAAAAAAAAAAAAAAAAAAAAAAAAACAGCAACAGGGCTGTGCGCATTGATCGTCAGTGAAGTTGTCAAAGTTGGAAAATGGCAAGCAAACCGGTACCGTGGTCAAATGAAGAGGTGGAGACTTTTCTGAGCTTGGTGGCAGCCCAAAGAATCCAGAGGGAGCTGGACGGTGCGCCACCTTGCTATGACGACTCCACCCATGGCGAGGTGCTACTCAATTGTAATGGAAAACCACCTAAACCGTGTCGAGGCGAGTAGAGTCGAGCCGAGTCGAGCCGAGTAGATACTAATGGAAAAGGGCCATAAGGTAGAGCTTTTTGGCAAAGCATGTCATTCTACTGTTTACAGAAAAAAGAAAGAACACAGTACCTACAGTCAAACATGGTGGAGGTTCAAAGATGTTTTGGGGTTGTTTTGCTGCCTCTGGCACTGGGTGCCTTGACTGTGTGCAAATCTTGAAATCTGGAGACTATCAAAAGATTTTGGGCTGAAATGTAGGGCCTCCTGTCAGAAAGCTGAGTCTGTGCCTGAGGTCATGGATGTTCCAGCAGGACAATGACCCGAAACATACCTAAAAAAGCACCAAGAAATAGTTGGAGACAAAGCACTAGAGAGTTCTGAAGTGGTCAGCAATAAGTCCGGATCTAAATCCCATTGAACACCTATCGAGAAATCTCAAAATTGCTGTTGCAAGAAGGCACCCTTCAAATCTGAGGGACCTGGAGCAGTTTGCAAAAGAGGAGTGGTCCAAAATTCCAGTTGAGAGGTGTAAGGAGCTTGTTGATGGTTATAGGAAGTGATTGGTTTCAGTTATTTTTCAAATTTGGCTTTTTTCTTCTGCTTTTTTGTGTTGTTCCAATGCACATAAAGGAAATAAATGTGTGTGTGTGTGTGTGTGTGTATATATATATACACACACACACACACACACACACACACACACACACATTTATATATATATATATATATATATATATATATATATGACTCCATGACAACAGTGGTGATAGTGGTACTTATAACAGACCTGACCACATAAGACAGTGGTCAAGAGTGACAAAACCCACATTTTCAGCATTCCATGAATTCCGGCACGGTGACAACATGTGCCTATTTTCTGTCCAGCCTGTTTGTTTTTGATTACAATATTTGTTAATAATTTACATAATGGAGGGCTAACCACATTTGTCATATTGCAAACCATATGATGAAAAAAAAAAAAAAAAAAAAAAAAACTACACAGGACATATTCTGTCTTTGAGTTGTCTACTCATACTAATTTTATTTTACACCCCTCAGCTGAACTTAAAGTATATTCAAAAGAAAAGACAGATTTTCTCAAGTGATTCCTTGTGCCATGGCTAAATATCCTAGCTTAATACACGATATAATGCTCAAGGGTTATTAGAATGAGCCTATGGGTATCCAGTGTATCCACTAGCTGAGGCTGACTGACTGAACATGTAGGCTTCTGGTATTTGAAGAAAACTACCCTCACTTAAGAATAAATGTCATTTGGAATTGAATACTGAATACTGAATCTGAATACTTGAATACAGGTGTGATTTAAAGCTTAAAAACACTCACTACTTTACAAATAAAGGTACCATATTTTAAATCCAAGCCCAAAATGTTTTTTACATGTGAACTATGTGGTAGTCCCTGGAAAATCATATTATTCTAATTTTGTAAAGGGTAATTGTCTCAGTAGGTGAAGGCTGGCATATTTCCAGCACAATATACATCCTAAAGTTACTCCAGGCCTGTCAGTTTGGCTCTGACTCACATAGCCTCCCTCCTGTGGCTCTGCGAAGTTGTGTTCCTCTGAATTGCTCATCTACCTGATGGTCTGTGTCACTACCAGGGGTCCTCTCTGATCTCAGCTCTATTAAAACTGAATGATTTCAGTAGAGGGTTATATTGCCTCAAATGGAGAGTGAAAACATGTGGTGCCAGACCTCTGGGTAGCCAGGATGGCCCAGCAGTTAGCAAGCAAGCGCTATTAGCAGGTAAACATTAGCATACTAATTAGCCCCCGCTAATTCTACCAATTAAAACTATGTTTTTCTCTTTGTCTTCCCTCCTGTCCTCGGCCTGCTTGGTGTTATCCCAGAGGAGGAGCTTAACTTGGACAGCAGCCAGTGGGAGGACATCCATGTTGTCACCGGCGCACTCAAGCTGTTTTTCCGTGAGCTGCCAGAGCCGCTGTTCCCTTTCCGATTCTTTGAGCTGTTTGTGGAGGCCATAAGTGAGTGAAACCCAGCTGCAATTTCAACACCACTGGTGTTGTGTCAGCTACATACTCTGTCATTTTGGAAAGGCTTACAGTCACCTTACAGTCACTTCTATTGTGCCAAAGTATTATTTCTTAATACATATTCTCTTTCACTGAAATTCATTTACATCATACCCAATAATAGCTGGCTAATATGTCAGAATGGGAGTTAATATTCAGCCAAGATGATATTTTATGCAGTCTACCCTGCATTTTACATAGTAACATTTTCATTTGGCCCTGCGGTGTATTAGCCTTAATCCTGTTTACAGTGAGTGCCTCTGTTTGCCTCTAGAACTGTTGCCCCTTAAGGCAGCTCAGTTAAAGACTAAACTATTTTTCACTCCCTGAGCTGGAGAGAGAGAGAGAGACCACTGGGAATTCAGCTGATAAGAAATGATGGTGTTTCCACTATATGTATTGGAAGAGAGGAGTGATCAATTTGAAATTGAGATTCTGCTTGCTGCGGTAATATCAGTTCAAAAATTAAGTACAAGCATAGAGCCATAGCACATTAGCATGTTGTACTTGGTTTAAAGGTACAATGTAATAGTAACAGAAGTATAAAAATTCATCACAAAGAGCTTCCTATAAACTCACCTCTCATTACTAAGGAGCCTCTCACCTCTGAAATGTCTCAGTTCTGAATTATACCTTGACTGACAGAACTTGAACTTGAAGACTATTGTAAACCTGACCTGCTATCCAGAGTCCAGGCAGAATCAACAAATCCTCCAGTTGGTCATGGGTTACCTATTTGTCCCACCTGTCAGTTAGGCTTCACCAGGCCTGGCCATCCATCAGACCTCTGCCATGCAGCTGAGGTGAAACCTGTGCCATGTATGCCTTTGCTCCAAGGTTGAATTATGAGCCAGCAGTATCAATTGGTCTTATATGTGACTTGAAAACATAATCTCCCCCATAGGTATGTATAGTCTTATCAATGTGGCTTGTTTTTAGTAGGCCAGTCAAGTTTTATGTGCAGTTTAGAGAAAAGTCCCCTTTATTATCAAATATTTTGCAGCGTGTGCCCAAAAATATTCTCATAGAGACCTTGAGAGCAGATTGCCAATATTCCCAGGGTGGTGGTATAATTTGGCAATAAATATTTACATGCTCGAAATGTAGGCCAGAATACCCACTGGCACTCAAGGTGGTTCCATCCAGTTAATCAGATAAGCATGTGCGTGGCTGATGAGTCACAGGCAGCGTTTAGACAACTAATTAGCAGTGGAGGAAGCCCCTCATAGCAGGAGGTGTAATTAGGCTAACCTGCTACACATTTCTCTGCTACCCAGATCAAACGGCCAGGGGAGGGGAATGCATACATTTCTCACTAAACGTGGTAATAGTAATATGAGAGGACTGGTGAAGATGTTAGATGTTTTGCAGGAGCACCTTAGTTTACATTTCAAACAAATTATGAATTTGTGTTTTGTAGGATAAATGAGCTCAGCATTCTAGTAGCTGAGGTGCTCACAGGAAAGGTTTAGAGAAAATGCTGCTCAGTGCTGAGGAATCCTTTGGTCCTCTGCCCTGAACCCTGGTTCTAGGAAATACTAAAACAGATGATAGCTTTGGTATTTCAGTATAATATTCATTATGGATACACAAACTTTATGTCAGTTGCTTCCATTTTAGATTGTGAAAAGTGAGTAATCACACGAGAAAAAACAGAAAATACAATGCAAATTAGCATAATGATTGCTGGTTGAGAACCAATCAAACTCAGGTTCTTAAATTCTCCTATTAAAACTTTGCTCCTAGTCCTACCTTGTCTTTGAATTGAAACAGAAATTAGAATTAAAGCTGCAAGCAGCGTTGGGCGGGCCCTCGCCCCCTCGTGCACGTCGGGGATGGCGCGTGTGTCGAAGTGTAGACAATTCGTCCGTTTGTGCCAGTTTTAAGGGTATTTTTTCAGTGCTTTTATTTTGAAAGAGTTTTGGGCTTTTATTTTGAAAGGCCGCGAAAGTCCTGGTGTGTGACCGACAGGACTACTGGCAGCTGCTGCATGATCACACCAAAATGCAGGCACACACACTCACTCACTCACACAAACACACACACACACACACGCGCACGTGCACACACACACGTGCACACACACACACACACACACACACACACACGACGCCAACAAAAACCCACTGGTAGTACATTCGCTGCTGGTGACCCTCTGGCCACTAGCAGCGCCCCTCCAGCAGATGGCGCCCTTAGCATGTCCTAGTGTGTGACTGACTTGAGTAGTGGCAGCTGTGGCATGATCACACCAAAATGCAGGCAGACAGAGAAATCCTCATTCAATCTAATGGAGAAATCCATAAAACCCACCCCTGTTTGAGGTGTCACAGCTTGGTCACCGTTTGAGTTACAGACGTGATTCAAAGCTTAAACGAGTCACGAGACTCGGATGTATAAATCTCCCATTTACATGATTTTGCTATCTTTTACCGTTTTTGAGTTCTGGCAGTTTTAGTTTGAGAGTGTTTTCTGCTCCCTCTGAGCTCTTACAATGGGTGTGTATTGCGCATTCCTGAGGCAGCTAGAGTGAGTCACATGTCCAGGCAGAGTGCAGAGCAGAGCACACCAGAGTCAAAAATGTTTGAAAACTCTTCACAGCTCCCATAAACTTGGTCCAATCCACATCAAAACTACATATTTTTGTAGGAATTTTCGTCCTCTCTCCATCTGCATAGTTGTCAAAGCCGTCAGACTTTTACTTTAGACTCCAGGGGCCTAATTAGTGCCAAGTGTCAGCCTTTGCACACCAAACTCCATGGGAAAAAATGAGGTTTTGGTTTTGGCCACTCCGACTTTGAGGGCTTATAAAATCCAAACTAATCGAGTAATGATGGAATCTTTAGCAACTTTTGTTCAGCACTGTGTCCTCTGTGATCTGTTAAATTTTCAAGCTGCTGCCATTTACGCCCTGGGAGGAGATAGATTTTGTTCAAAGCAGAATTTTGGGCATGAACGTGACTTTGCAACGCAAATTGCAGACTTCCTGTTGGTTTTAGGTCAGTGGTGTCAGCACGTGATTTGTAGGGCTTGATGAGATCTACATTTCAGCATTGGTTTGGTCTTTCTAGCACATTCCTGTGGGCCGCAGTGGCTGCCTTTGTGTGCCTAGGTGGCGCTACCGAGCCCATTTTTGCACTTAGGGGTCCGTTTTTCCATTTTATCGAATTTTTCACCAGACCTGAGGTCCGTGCCAAATTTGGTGAATTTTTGAGAATGTTTAGGGGGTCAAATTAAGGCTTAATGACACGTAATAATAATTAAAGCTGCAAGCAGCGTTGGACGGGCCCTCGCCCCCCCCGTGCACGTTGGGGACGGCGCGAGTGTCGAAGCGCAGACAATTCGTCCGTGTGTTCCAGCTTTAAGGGTATTTTTCGGTGCTTTTATTGTGAAAGAGTTTTGGGCTTTTATTTTGAAAGGCCGCGGAAGTCCTAGTGTGTGACCGACAGGACTACTGGCAGCTGCTGCATGATCACACCAAAATGCAGGCACACACACTCACTCACTCACTCACTCACTCACACGCACGTGCACACACACACAGGTGCACACACACACAGGTGCGCACACACACAGGTGCACACACACACAGGTGCGCACACACACACACACACACACACACACACACACACACGACGCCAACTAAAACCCACTGGTAGTACATTCGCTGCTGGTGCCCCTCTGGCCACTAGCAGCGCCCCTCCAGCAGATGGCGCCCTTAGCATGTCCTAGTGTGTGACTGACTTGAGTACTGGCAGCTGCTGCATGATCACACCAAAATGCAGGCAGACAGAGAAATCCTCATTCAATCTAATGGAGAAATCCAGAAAACCCACCCGTTTGAGGCGTCACAGCTCGGTCACCGTTTAAGTGACAGACTTGATTCAAAGTTTAAACGAGTCACGAGACTCGGATCTATAAATCTCCCATTTACATGATTTTGCTATCTTGTACCGTTTTTGAGTTCTGGCAGTTTTAGTTTGAGAGTGTTTTCTGCTCCCTCTGAGCTCTTACAATGGGTGTGTATTGCGCATTCCTGAGGCAGCTAGAGTGAGTGACATGTCCAGGCAGAGTGCAGAGCAGAGCACACCAGAGTCAAAAATGTTTGAAAACTCTTCATAGCTCCCACAAACTTGGTCCAATCCACATCAAAACTACATATTTTTGTAGGAATTTTTGTCCTCTTTCCATCTGCATAGTTTTCAAAGCCGTCAGTTTTACTTTAGACTCCAGGGGCTTAATTAGTGCCAAAAGTCAGCCTCTTCACACCAAAGTCCATGGAAAAAAACGAGGTGTTGGTTTTGGCCACTCCGACTTTGAGGGCTTATAAAATCCAAACGAATCGAGTAATGACGGAGTTTTTAGCAACTTTTGTTCAGTACTGTGTCCTCTGTCATCTGTTAAGTTTTCAAGCCGCTGACATTGACGCCCTGGGAGGAGATAGATTTTGTTCAACGCGGAACTTTGGGCGAGAACGTGAACATTCCAACGCAATTTGCGGACTTCCTGTTGGTTTTAGAGGGGGGGTGTCAGCGCGTGAATTGTAGGGCTTGATGAGACCTACATTTCGGCAGTGGTTTGGTCTTTCTATCACATTCCTGTGGGCCGCAGCGGCTGCCTTTGTGTGCCTAGGTGGCGCTACCGAGCCCATTTTTGCACTTAGGGGGTCCGTTTGTCCATTTTATCAAATTTTTCGCCAGACCTGGCCTGCGTGCCGAATTTGGTGAGTTTTTGAGCGTGTTTAGGGGGTCAAATTAAGGCCTAATGACACGAGATAATAATAATAAAGAATTAAAGCTGCAAGCAGCATTGGTCGGCCCTCGCACCGGTGCCGGTCCGCCACGATGTTTGAAGTGCAGACATTTCATCCATTTTTCCCTTTTTGTAAGGGTATTTGTCTTTGCATTCAGTTGGAAAGAGTTTTGGGCTTTTATTTTGAAAGGGCCAGGATGTCCTAGTGTGTGAGTGACATGAGTACTGCGCTAATACATGAGTACTGGCAGCTGTGTCATGATCAGCCCAAAATGCAGGCAGACAGAGAAATCCACATTCAATCCAATGGAGAAATCGATAAAAACCCACACCCGTTTGAGGTAACGCCGCTCGGACATCGTTTCAGTTACAGACGAAATTCGAAGTTTAAACGAGGCACAAGACTCGGCTCTATAAATCTCGTATTTACACTATTTTGCTATCTTGTACCATTTTTGAATTACGGCAGTTTAAGTTTGACTGTTTTCTCTGCTCCCGCTGACGGTTTATAATGGGTGTGTATTGCGGAACTGTCCGTTGCCTAGAGTGAGTCACATGACCGGGCAGAGTGCAGAGGAGAGGACACCAGGGTCCAAAATGGTCGAAAAGTCTTGACCGCGGCCACAAACTTGTTCCAATTTAAAAATTAATTTCATATTTTTGTAGGAATTTTCGTCCTCTTTCGTGTGGCATAATTTTCGAAGCCATGCGACGTTTACTTTAGACGCCAGGGGCCTAATTAGCGCCAAGTGTGCGCCTCTTCACGCCAAACTCTATGGGAAAAACGACGCCCTCGAAGTCGGCGTTGCCGACTTCGAGGGCTTATAGTTTAAAATCTAAACGAGTAATGACGAAGTCTTTAGCAACTTTTGTTCAGCACTGTGTCCTCTTTCATCTATTAGCTTTTCGAGCCGCCGCGATTTACGGCCTCGGAGGAGATAAATTTTGTTCAAGGCGCAATTTCGGGGCCCGACTTTTACTTTGAAAGGCAAATTGCGGACTTCCTGTTGATTTTAGGTCGGGGGGGCGAGCGCGTGAAATCTCGGCCTTGATGAGACCTACGTTTCGGCGCTGGTTTGGTCTTTCTATCACGTTCCTGTGGGCCGCAGCGGCCGCCTTTGTGTGCCTTTTTGTGCCTAGGTGGCGCTAGCGAGCCCATTTTTGCACTTTGGGGGTCCGAGTTGCCATTTTATCGAATTTTTCGCCAGGCCGGAGGTGCGTGCCAAATTTGGTGAGTTTTTGAGCATGTTTAGGGGGTCAAATTAAGCGTCAAAGTGACGTAATAATAATAAGAAGAAGAAAAAAGAAACGGTACAAAAACAATAGGCCCTCTCTACGATGTAGGGCGAGGGCCTAAAAAACGAAGCAGATACAATAGGGCTTCGCACTGTTCCAGTGCTCGGGCCCTAATAATAATAAGAAGAAAGAATCACTACAGAAACAATAGGGCTTCGCGCTGTTTCAGCGCTCGGGCCCTAATTAAAGCTGCAAGCAGCGTTGGACGGGCCCTCGCCCCCCCCCGTGCACGTCGGGACGGCGCGCGTGTCGAAGTGCAGACAAGTTGTCCATTTGTGCCATTTTTAAGGGTGTTTTTTTTTTGTGCTTTTATTGTGAAAGAGTTGGGGGCTTTTATTTTGAAAGGCCGAAGATGTCATACCATTGACCAGTCTTCATGGATCATGCTACACACTCTCAAATGTCAAGTCCAACATTTTCAAAATGAAAACACTTCAAAGGTGATCTTAAAAGCTTTAAGTTATTTTCATTATCATTTCTTCAAACCCAACTGAGTGAGCTGGAGGGTTAGATCACATTCACACATTTCCAGTACAAGTCCTTAAGAATAAATCAGATGTCCCTTTATATATGAGGTTAATTTCACGATACGTCAGTTATAATCGAGCAGATGACCAAAACTAAGACGTACCCATGCGTGCTGCAACACGGCGGAACTCCTGGCGAAACAGCTCCTGCAGGCCAGGCTCGATGATCAGGCGTGGAGGGAAATCCAGCACAAACACCTACACACACATAAAAAACATTTAGAATCACATTTAGGTTTCTAAAATAAGCACGAGAAAACACACGCTGTCCTGTGCTGTCACAGCTAGAGGCTGTGACAGCACAGGACAAAACAAATACTGCCAGCAGCAACTGCAAATTAAACACACCTTCGCCCAGCGGCTGCAGACTGTAGCCAGGAGAGCACCGAAGTCCAGCGACGCCTCTCCGATGTTCCTGCTGGCCGTGAGGTTGTTGCTGGGGGCCATCACGCAGGCCACGTCCGGGGTCCACGGGAGAGCGGCGTGGGACACCTCCGTCCTCAGCTCTGCTGCATGCGCACCTGGAACAGAGAGAAAAGCAAAGGAGACAGGTCCCTCTGGCATGGCAACGATCCCATCCACCATGGGCCGCAGGTGGGAGGCTCCCACGACGAACACCATCTGCAACGACAGAGACACGGCTTTAGAACACAGACACGAACCGTGACTTCGTACAACCAGCACTGTGTTTCTGAAAAGGGAAGACTAATACCTTCTGGTCCGGCTGCTGAGCTGGAGTGACCAACTTGAAGCTCCGCTGGGTCAGCTTCGAAGTCGGCCATCTCCGCACACGATGGCGGTAACCGGTACCGCGCCCTGTGTGGTTGACAACAAAGTTAAGGATGATGACACAAAATTCATACATCTTTTCATTACATTCAAACTGCGTCAGTTAAACATTAAAAAAATAAACTGTTTGATACTTACGAGCAACGAACTCGGGGACAGGCGGCTGGGGGGTCCATGGCTGCGGCTGCGCCATCCTCCGCTTCTGGGCCTGGGCGCAACGGTGGGACTTGGCACGGGGCATCTAGGAATGAAAAACAAAAAATTTTATTTTCTTCAAAGTTCAAAGAAACTTTAAAAATCCATGTGAATCTGTCCCAATCATACTCACAAACAATGCTTTCCAAGACAAGGTCAGCCTTCAAATACACAAATGTTTCAATTTACCTTGGCAGTGGGAAATCAGTTGTGTGTGTATGTGTGTGTATGTCTGTCTGTGTGTTGAAGGAGTAAAAATATGTGTGTTGATTAACAATTAGTTCTGTGTGTGTTTTTTTAAATGGAATAAATGTGTCTGTGGTAAGTTGTTCTGGATCAAGGGATCGCAGATGTAGGTGCAGGTAGCTCGCAGGGCAAATGCAGGTCACTCGGTCTCGATAGAAGCCAAAGCAGGAGAACACCAGATCTCACAGCCAACAGATATGAATCTGTAAATTAAATGACACATCGTTTGATTTAAACAACATTACTTGTCTAATAGAAAACATTTAAGTGAACAGAACTTTACACAAAACATTCTGAATACACTTAACTGTAGCACATTTTAGGCTTTAATTTTAAACAGTCTTTCTCTCTACAACACAGTTAAGACAAACTAGCATCCATACTATTGTGTTCAAGTAACAGAAAGAAAATGGCCACCACCACAACTGTGCTGCTCAAAACAGAGATACATCTTAACAAAGAAAACCTTTTCCTCTCAAAACTGTGATTAACCAGCAAATTGGCATCCTTATTACATTATTTGCTTCCTCATTACACAGAAAGTGGCTGACAACATCTCACAGCTTAGCCATACTGGTGGACACAGAGACACCCAACTAAATACAGCTTATGGTTCCTGCACACAGGAAACGACACACACGTCCGCACGGGGGGAAAAAATGCAACTATTACAATTAATTATCAAAATTAAATAAAATAATTTCCCTTTTTCACACAAGGAAAATGTTTTCTTTTACAACAATATAAAACCAACCACTAGCAGAGCTTTGCATATCACACAGCTACACCTGCTCTTTGAATACACACAGAAGCCACACACACGCAACTACATACATCATAAGCTTAGTTCCATGCAAATAAACCTGATATGAAACTACAAAAAAACACATGCCAGTTTTCATCGTCAAGTCCAATAATTTTCCTTTTTCACACAGCAAGAGAAAGTTTTGATCTCAAAATCTGGTTGAACCACACATTAGCAAAGCTATCAGTGGCGTATAAAGAGCAGATATAGCTCTGTCACAAAGCCACACACACACTCAACTCAAGTACATATCACAAACTCAGTTCCATGCAAATAAAACCTGATATCAAACTACAAAAAAAGCACACACACCTGCAACTACTTGTCATCAAGTCCAATAATTCTCCTTTTTCACACACCAAGAATAAGTTTTCCTCTCAAACCAAACAATAGGACAGCTTTGCCTGATACAGCAACACCTGTTCTTTGAATGCACACAGAAGCCACACACTCAACTACATACATCATAAGCTCAGTTCCATGCAAATAAAACCTGATATAAAACAATTCAAAAAACACACACATGCCAGTTTTCATCATCAAGTCCAATAATTTTACTTTTTCACACAGCAAGAGGAAGTTTTCATCTCAAAATCTGGTTGAACCACACACTAGCAAAGCTATGACTATAGCTAGCTAGCCCGCTAACTAGCGCTAGCTTAGCGCGCTAATCTAATTAACAAAATGCCATCAATAAACTTTAAAATTCATCTCACGTCGACGGCAATACTTCATAACAAATGTTTCAAGTCAACCACTTGTATCTTAAGAGTTGGGGTTATCAAATACAGCCTAGCTTTGCATGTAAAGCTAGGCTGCCCCTCCATGAAAAACCAGCAAACAGCATAAAGACGATACAACAGGCCTCGGGCCTACCAGAGGAACGGCTAGCTAGCGCTAGCTTAGCACGCTAATCTAACTGACCGAATGCCATCAATAAACTTTAAAATTCATCTCAAGTCGACGGTAATGCTGCATAATAAACGTTTCAAGTCAACCACTTGTATCTTAGGAGTTGAGATTACCAAACACAGGTTAGCTTTGCATGTAAAGCTAGGCTGCCCCTCCATCAAAACTCACCAAATTCCAGCAAACAGCACAATGCAAAGTACATAATCACTCTCTGAAATATAACATTTTAATGTCGTGTTTTACCTGCGTTATCATCAACCATATCCTCATATTAGCACAGAGTAAACACAATAGGCTAACGTTAAGCTAACAGATGAAAACAGGTCTTACCTCGGAGGTCTGTGAAAAGAAGTGGGTGGGGCGGACACAGACGCAGGAGCCTTTTAAACGCTGTGGAAAAAAACGTGCGTGTGCACGCGCGTGGGCGCGCGCGCATGCACGTGTGTTGTGCGCGTGCGTGCGTGTGGGTGCGTGCGTGCGTGTGTGTGTGCGTGTGTGACATGAGTACTGGCAGCTGATGCATGATCACACTAAAATGTAGGCAGACAGAAATCCTCATTCAATCCAATGGAGAAATCCAGAAAACCCACCCCTGTTCGAGGTGTCACAGCTCGGTCAATGTTTGAGTTACAGACTTGATTCAAAGCTTAAACGAGTCACGAGACTCGGATGTATAAATCTCCCATTTACATGATTTTGCTATCTTTTACCGTTTTTGAGTTCTGGCAGTTTTAGTTTGAGAGTGTTTTCTGCTCCCTCTGAGCTCTTACAATGGGTGTGTATTGCGCATTCCTGAGGCAGCTAGAGTGAGTCACATGTCCAGGCAGAGTGCAGAGCAGAGCACACCAGAGTCAAAAACGCTTGAAAACTCTTCACAGCTCCCACAAACTTGGTCCAATCCACATCAAAACTACATATTTTTGTAGGAAGTTTTGTCCTCTTTCCATCTGCATAGTTTTCAAAGCTGTCAGACTTTTACTTTAGACTCCAGGGGCCTAATTAGTGCCAAGTGTCAGCCTCTGCACACCAAACTCCATGGGAAAAAATGAGGTTTTGGCTCTGGCCACTCCGACTTTGAGGGCTTATGAAATCCAAACGAATCGAGTAATGACGGAGTGTTTAGCAACTTTTGTTCAGCACTGTGTCCTCTGTCATCTGTTAAATTTTCAAGCCGCTGACATTTACGGCCTGGAAGGAGATAGATTTTGTTCAAAGCGGAATTTTGGGCGAGAACGTGATGTTCAAACGCAAATTGCGGACTTCCTGTTGGTTTTAGGTCGGGGGTGTCAGCGCGTGATTTGTAGGGCTTGATGAGACCTACATTTCGGCATTGGTTTGGTCTTTCTATCACATTCCTGTGGGCCACAGCAGCTGCCTTTGTGTCCCTAGGTGGTGCTACCGAGCCCATTTTTGCACTTAGGGGGTCCGTTTGTCCATTTTATCAAATTTTTCGCCAGACCTGGCCTGCGTGCCGAATTTGGTGAGTTTTTGAGCATGTTTAGGGGGTCAAATTAAGGGTTATTTGGGCGTAATAATAATAAGAAGAAGAAACGAAGCAAAAACAATAGGGCTTCGCACTGTTCCAGTGCTCGGGCCCTAAAAAACACTACAATTAAAGCTGCAAGCAGCGTTGGACGGGCCCTCGCCCCCCCGTGCACGTCGGGGACGGCGCGTGTGTCGAAGCGCAGACAATTCGTCCGTTTGTGCCAGTTTTAAGGGTATGTTTCGGTGCTTTTATTTTGAAAGAGTTTTGGGCTTTTATTTTGAAAGGCCGCGGAAGTCCTAGTGTGCGACCGACACGAGTACTGGCAGCTGCTGCATGATCACACCAAAATGCAGGCACACACACTCACTCACTCACTCACTCACTCAGTCACACAAACACACACACACACACACACACACACGTGCGCACACACACACACACACACACACACACACACACACACACACACACGACGCCAACAAAAACCCACTGGTAGTACATTCGCTGCTGGTGCCCCTCTGGCCACTAGCAGCGCCCCTCCAGCAGATGGCGCCCTTAGCATGTCCTAGTGTGTGACTGACTTGAGTACTGGCAGCTGTGGCATGATCACACCAAAATGCAGGCAGACAGAGAAATCCTCATTCAATCCAGTGGAGAAATCCATAAAACCCACCCCTGTTTGAGGCGTCACAGCTCGGTCACCGTTTGAGTTACAGACTTGATTCAAAGCTTAAACGAGTCACGAGACTCGGATGTATAAATCTCCCATTTACATGATTTTGCTATCTTTTACCGTTTTTGAGTTCTGGCAGTTTTAGTTTGAGAGTGTTTTCTGCTCCCTCTGAGCTCTTACAATGGGTGTGTATTGCGCATTCCTGAGGCAGCTAGAGTGAGTCACATGTCCAGGCAGAGTGCAGAGCAGAGCACACCAGAGTCAAAAATGTTTGAAAACTCTTCACAGCTCCCACAAACTTGGTCCAATCCACATCAAAACTACATATTTTTGTAGGAATTTTTGTCCTCTTTCCATCTGCATAGTTTTCAAAGCCGCCAGACTTTTACTTTAGACTCCAGGGGCTTAATTAGTGCCAAAAGTCAGCCTCTACACACCAAACTCCATGGGAAAAAATGAGATTTTGGCTATGGCCACTCTGACTTTGAGGGCTTATAAAATCCAAACGAATCGAGTAATGACGGAGTTTTTAGCAACTTTTGTTAAGCACTGTGTCCTCTGTCATCTATTAAATTTTCGAGCCGCTGGCATTTACGCCCTGGGAGGAGATCGATTTTGTTCAAAGGCGGAATTTTGGGCGAGAATGTGACGTTCAAATGCAAATTGCGGACTTCCTGTTGGTTTTAGGTCGGGGGTGTCAGCGCGTGATTTGTAGTGCTTGATGAGACCTACATTTCGGCACTGGTTTGGTGTTTCTATCACATTCCTGTGGGCCGCAGCGGCTGCCTTTGTGTGCCTAGGTGGCGCTACCGAGCCCATTTCTGCACTTAGGGGGTCTGTTTGTCCATTTTATCAAATTTTTCGTCAGACCTGTCCTGCGTGCCGAATTTGGTGAGTTTTGGAGCATGTTTAGGGGGTCAAATTAAGGGTTATTTAGACGTAATAATAATAAGAAAGGAGAAGAAAAAGAAAAAGAAAAAAAAAAAAAAACACTACAATAACAATAGGGCTTCGCACTGTTCCAGTGCTCGGGCCCTAATAACAATAGGGCTTCGCGCTGTTCAGCGCTCAGGCCCTAAAAAAAACACTACAATAACAATAGGGCTTCGCGCTGTTCCAGCGCTCGGGCCCTAAAAAAAAAAACACTACAATAACAATAGGGCTTCGCACTGTTCCAGTGCTCGGGCCCTAAAAAAACGAAGCAGATACAATAGGGCTTCGCGCTGTTCCAGCGCTCGGGCCCTAATAAGAAAGGAGAAGGAGAAGAAAAAAACACTACAATAACAATAGGGTGCACTGTTCCAGTGCTCGGGCCCAAATAAGAAGAAGAAGAAGAAGAAGAAGAAGAAGAAGAAGGAAAAAACGAAGCAGATACAATAGGGCTTCGCACTGTTCCAGTGCTCGGGCCCTAATTATGTCTCTGGGGTCCATCGTGTATAGCCTTTGTTTGGCCTTATGTTCCCAAGGTCCTATGTTCCCAAGGGCCTGCCTTAAAGCCCTATTATGTAAGATTTTGTATTTTTGTGAAACAGTACCCCCTACAGTTGCAATTCCCTCTTACACCACTGTCGTAAACTCCAGTACATCTGCATTTGTTTACAAGCTGAGGGACTGGGAACCAACAAAGACAATGCCAGAAGCCAAATAGCATGTTGATCGACAAGGTATAGTACTGATGATTCTGCATCGTTTTATTTATTGTTTTATTAAATAATGAAAAAGAATAACAGAAAGTCTTAGATTTGCTGAAATACTACTTGTATTTTCAGTCCATAGACATTGTTTGCTAAGTCTCTGAATATAAAGTAACGTTGTGTGTGAAATTAGATAAAATGTTGGCGACATGATATAGGCTACATTGCACATAATTGGACAGTGTACTTTATTACAAGATAGAATTGCAAGGTAGCAAAGGCATACTTGGCATGATATTGACAAAGACTGACTAAACCTATTTGCCATGAGATAAATTTATCTATTAAACAGTAGCCTGAGACAGAACTGAGGTTAGATGACCCTTGAGTTTGAAAAAAAAAAAAAAATCAACACTGCTGATGTCCCAGATGGGGCCTCAGAGCTGTATAAACAATATGGCACAGATGCAGTATTAGATGAGGGAGTTTTGCAATTGATGATGAGCAGGAGCCAGAATTGTGATCCAGCCCAGTCCTCAACAATCATGTCTGCGGAAATGCATGAGCCCCCAGCAGCAGTGTCATGACGCCTTGATGTTAACTCATGATATTATCCAGGATATCACACTAGGCCTGTGCTCAACCTGGATAAACAATTGATAGAATGAGTATATAAAAAAAACAGGGTTTATGTAGCCAATTGTCTTTCAGGACCTTCTATCATCTCTTGCATGCATTTTTTCTCAATATTACTGTAATTATTACTGACTACAAATGTTCAATAATATAATTACACTCAAATATTCTATCTGGATGCATCATAAGAAATTACACATTGTTTTCTAAATTGGTACTTAGTGTGAAAGTAACCCCAGTTTGTGTTTCTCGCATGGAATTATTGCTTTGTTTTTTGCATACATAACACATATTGGAGCTAGGCTGAAAGGGACCAACCTGAATACACTTCTCCGCCCTCAACATTAACTTCTTCTTCTCTCAAACTGTGCCACTGGACTTTGTGTATGCTACTGCTGCTGCCAAAAAATTCTATCAATTTGCGACATTTTGAGGCATCTCTCTCCAGGAATTTAAGTGTTTTCTCTCTACACTTTTAAGCCCCACCCCTTTTTTTCCATTTTCTTGGATTTTTATCCATATCATTTCACTCATGCACTGTGTCATGAAGTTGTCAATCAATCAATCAATCAATCAGTCTTTATTTATATAGCTTCAAATCACAACAAAAGTTATCGGGGGACTTCATGATATGAAGTCCCCTGGCCTATAGCAGCATAACAAAGGGCTGGTCCAGGGCAACCTGGGCTGGCCCTAACTATACGCTTTGTCAAAGAGGAAAGTCTTTAAGTTTACTCTTAAAGGTAGAGAGAGAATCTGCTCTCCGAACTGAGACCGGAAGTTTGTTCTACAAATGTGGAGCCTGGAATTGGATCTGCCTCCCATTCTTGTCTTAGAAATTTTGGGAACCACCAGTAAAACTGCATTTTGGGAGCGCAGTGCTCTGGCAGGGTAATAAGGAACTATGAGCTCTTTCAGATAAGATGGTGCCTGCCCATTAAAAGCTCTGTAGGTGAGGAGAAGAGTTTTAAATTCTATTCTAGATTCTACAGGAAGCCAATGTAAAGAGGCCTATATTGGAGTAATATGATCTCTTCTCCTAGTTTTAGTCATCACATGTGCACCAGCGTTCTGGCCCAACTGGAGAGTCTTTAACGACTTGCTGGTACAGCCTGATAATAAGGAATTACGGTAGTCTAACCTAGAGGTAACAAAGGCGTGGATTATTTTTTCTGCGTCACTCTGAGACAGGATATGCTAGACTTATGAGATATTACACAAGTAAAAAAAGGCAGTTTTAGAGATCTGTTTAATATTGGAGTTAAAGGACAAATCCTCATCAAAAATAACTCCGAGGTTCCTTAATGTGGAACTGGAGGCCAAGGTAATGTCGTCCAGAGTACCTATATCATTAGAAACTGATTCCCTAAGGCAGGGGTCACCAACCCAGTCCTCAAGGGCACCCTGTCCTGCAGGTTTTGGTTTCAGCTCTGCTCTTTCACACCTGATCCATTTAAGGGATTCATGCTGATTGGTTGAAGCAGATCTATCTGAACAGGGCGTGCAGGAAGATGCATGGGCCTTAATTGGGTCAGGTGTGCAAGAGCAGAGCTGAAACCAAAAACTGCAGGACAGGGGGCCCTTGAGGACTGAGTTGGTGACCTCTGCCCTAAGGTATTTAGGGCCGAACATGATAACTTCAGTTTTTTCTGAGTTTAATAGTAGAAAATTTGTGGCCATCCAGGCCTTAATATCCTTTAGGCAGGCGTGAAGTTTACTTAGCTGATGAGTTTCATTCGGCTTTACGGATAAGTACAACTGAGTATTGTCTGCATAACAGTGAAAATTTCCGGAGTGTTTCCGGATAATATTACCTAAAGGAAGCATATAGGACATGAATAAAATAGGACCAAACACAGAACCCTGTGGAACACCATATTTGACCTTTCCGCAAGAGGAGGATTCATTATTAACGTGAACAAACTGATGTCGATCTAATAAATAGGACTTAAACCAGCTTAATGCAGTTCCTCTAATGCCAATTAATTGCTCTAATCTCTGTAATAGGATGTGATGGTCAATAGTATCAAAAGCTGCACTAAGATCCAATAACACAAGTCACTGATTCTTGGGAATTTGGATAAATCATGTCCCACTAAGAAAAATGCTGTTTCTGCTGGAAATTTACAACATTTTAATGAATAAAAAGAATCAAGGGCATAACAAAAAGTAATAATTTCATTGAATAATATATTTACCACATGAAAGAGTACATCATAATATGTATTAAAAACTACAAGAGTTTGGAACAATATTTCACCATAACATGTCAACACCGTCACTTTTGTATAAAAAATATTAGATTAGATTATGGAATAAATGTATACTTTTTAAGAAGAGGTCTTATGTAGGTAGCAACAGGGGGGAAACAAGATGGCTAATGTGAACAATTCTTGCTTATCACCGTCGGACGTCACCACCATCAGGTTTTCTGTCTGATGGTGATGACTGAAGTCTGAAAAATGCTTATAACCGTGCTCAGGATTGTTATTTTTTGTACCAAACAGTTAAATAGAGTTGTTAAGCAAGAAGCCATTGACTTCAGTGGTATAAATTTTGGAATTGTATATTGTAATGAGGCGACTGTCACCACCGTCAGATTAGTGTCACCACCGTCAGAGGCAGTTATTTGTTTTAAATGAATATACGTACAATATGTTTCTTTGGTGCTGTTGAATTATTAAAGTATTAGTCTCTTTTAATACGAATATATGTTTTTCAATAAAAAAAAAAAAACATTACAGTTAGGGTTGTCCCGATCCGATCGTGTGATCGGAAATCGGGGCCGATCACATGACTGAAGACTCGATCGGGACTCGGACGTTATGTCCCGATCAGGTATCGGATAAATAATATATATACATATGTATATTTATTGTCAGGGTTTTCCCTGCCTTATAATTTCTTAGGCGCACCGCCTAGACGTTTTCACCGACCGCCTAGATCAAATGAACGAGGAAAGGGGAAAAAACGCACATCGACATATTCAATCTGCGGCTCCTTTAGGAATCTGTTGTTGATGCTAGCTTGGATTGTCCGGAGGGAGTTAGGCGGGTACTGGGCTATACGTCATGAAATACTGACAACGGAATTAACCAATCACTGCAGCGAATAGTTTGTGCGTGCATGCTGAGAGGATGGCTTTCAGCCGCGACATTTCCGCTGTAGGCTAGGCGGAGGGGGAATGTATGAATCGCCTAGCGCGAAAAACACAAGCGCTGGCAAATACCAGTAATACAATGACAACATAGCGACTTTCCAAAATATCCCCAAGTGACTTAATAACCTAACGTTAGTCAGAAACTTATTTATGTAACGTTTGTTGTGTTTGTTTTTGTGCCGATATGCCGTGCGCTGGCCGCCCATCTCTCCCTCGTTCCACTTGCTGATACAATGACAACTTAGCGACTTTCCAAACTCCCCCAAGTGACTAAACCCCCTAACGTTAATCAGAGACGGATTTGTGTAATTATTGTGTTCGTTTTTATGCTGCTATGCCGTGCGCTGGCTGCCTTCCCATCTCTCCTTCGTTCCACTTGCTGTTCGCTTCGCTTTTCACACACAAGCACCCAGCCCCCCCGCGCAGTAACCTATCAGCTGTATACTAGTTTCCAACCGCTTGGTTTTTGTATTAATTTCTGTACTTTATTTTATTTCCTGCTACTGTTTGTGTTTGTACATATTTTGTCAGTATCTTAGATCTTGCCATTTATGTTTGTGTGTGGAGACATTTGAGAAAATAATTAAAAATAATTAAATTATAAAATGTTAATCTAATGTCCAAATAAATCGGTTAATCAATATCTGCGTTTGCCAATTAACTGCCTTTTATCAAAATGCAGTTTGTTAAACACTTAAATTGTTATACTAGCTTCTTCATTTGTCTCAAAGAGTGCATTTCATTTCCATATTGACCTATCCGGTTGTTTCTTGGCAATCATTAATAACATATCATTTCCTGGAAAAATGCCTATTTTATGAAAAAAAAAGCAAAATGAGGAGGTTGCCCCGGTACATTGCTGAACAGCCAAGACCTTGGCCTATAATGATATACCTTCAGATTTTGTAATTTAACTCACTTTTTTTTTTCAAAATTAAAACCTGTTTTATCCAAATTCCCAAGAATCAGTGAAGTACAGAGGGAAACTATTATCTGATGGAGTAAGGAGGTCATTAGTAACTCTAACTAGAGCTGTCTCTGTGCTATGGTGCGCTCTAAATCTTGACTGAAAGTTTTCAAATAGTTCATTGTGCTGTAAGTAGTTACAGAGCTGGTTAGCGACTACTTTCTCTAATATCTTTGAGAGAAATGGGAGATTAGATATTGGTCTATATGTGGCAAAACGGGTAGTTGGAAGAAATATGTAATAAGGCTTGAATTTAAATGTGCTCGACAACGCCACCTGGGGGAATTTCACCCCCAGGAACTTAATTAACAGGTTCGTATGCACCCAGACCAGACGTGAAATCAGTATAAAAATATAGATTTATTTTCACAATGTTAAAACAAGGTGGAATACAAACAGTGACAAAGATCTTTTCAAGTACTACAATACGGCCAATACAAAAATCTCACTTAGGGTCACCAGTACCAGTATGTTTAAGAAATCAAAGCAATTACAATAAAGAAAAACTCAAAACAACCAAAGGAATAAACAATGAATTAAACACACTTAAACCTCACACAAACCAAGCATAAGCACACAAAAACATTCAGAAAGAAAACAAAAAAATAAAGCAGAGCAAATCATAATAAACTCAAAACACAATATTCATAATTCAGGCAATAAACACAAAAAGTAAATAAATAAAATAAATCAGGGCTTACTGGGACTGACCCAAAAGTGGGCCAATTGCAGTTCGTCCCCGCGTACAATGATGCGGGAGATCAGCCAATCACAGCACGGTACTTATAATAGTCACTGGCGGTAACAGACGGGGTAAAACAAACAGTGGCGTAATTGAGGCCACAGTGGGAGCCAACAATATAAGTGCGGCTGTGCAAAGCAGTGTAATGCAACTCCATATAGCGCAAAAACAATGGCTGCAAACAGTAGCTACATGGCAGCATGCAAGACAATAGATGAAACTAGACTTTATAAAGTTTCTGAAGAAACTTTGATGTGCTTGCCTTGCGAGCGCCTAGACATGTGTAAACCGCCAGCCCTATGCTGTTTGTGGGCTGTGTAGTGTTGTGGCTCTTGCCCAGGCGGGGAGTTGAACCCTGGTCTCCTGCATGGCAGGCAGAGACATTATCCACTGTGCCACTGGGGCTTGTGTGGGCGGAGCCAGAAATGAGGCTCTATGAAGCACACAGCATGAGTGACAGTGCTGCTTCTGTGAAAAATCACCTAAAAGTAGTGGTCAAACTACTGCTTTTTTCTCAATGACAGTAAGTCCAAGCAGAAAATAAAAGGTATCATGAGAAAGGCAAGGCTTTGGGCTTTCAAACTGTGTCAAATTATTTTCCAACTCCCAAAAATGCCCACCTTAGAGTGAGTTGGAAAAGTGTGTCATTCTGCTTCTCTCCTGAGACTTTGCATTCCAGATATAATGGGAGTCAATGAGGGAGAGAGCTGGCACTCCTGCCTCGTTAAGGGTCACAGTTTAAAAAGTTGAAGCTACTTTGCTTTTGTATTTGCATTTTTCAAAGCAGAACTAGTTTTACTACTACTTTCCAAAAAATTATGCATGTGGAGTGAAAATTGTGGCCAGGAGAGCAAGTTTAAGACAAAAGTTTTAGGCGAATTTTCAGGGCTGCTCCACTCTAGCCCTCAGGAATGCCACTCTAGCTCACTCCATTAGTGTGTATTGTGTTTGGAATTCTGACTTCAAACTGGAATTGTGGAAAAACGGAAAGTCTGATCGGTTTGAAAATCGACACACCGCTTCTTCTCCACAAGACGCACATTTTTCGTATTTGGGGCGTAGACGCAGGTCCAAAGCTCTGGGTCCTGGAGCCGTCCAAACTTTTGCCAATTCATTTCGGATGGCCGAAATTTTCCACAAAAATTGGAATTTTGAGAATTCCGTGGGTCGGATTCCTTATAAAAGTAATAGCACACTTCTCCCAATGGGGCCGCACATTTTCCCAATTCATTGTGTGGGTCTAAAATGAAAGCTGTAGGAGGAGTAGCGCGCCGAAGGATTTGCAGAAAAATAAACTATAACTAGACTTTATAAAGTTTCTGAAGAAACTTTGATGTGCTTGCCTTGCGAGCGCCTGGACATGCGCTAAATCAGCAGCCCTGTGCTGTTTGTGGGCTGTGTAGTGTTGTGGCTCTTGCCCAGGTGGGGAGTTGAACCCTGGTCTCCTGCATGGCAGGCAGAGACACTATCCACTGTGCTACTGGGGCTTGTGTGGGCGGAGCCAGAAATGAGGCTCTATGAAGCACACAGCATGAGTGACAGTGCTGCTTCTGTGAAAAATCACCTAAACGTAGTGGTCAAACTACTGCTTTGTTCTCAATGACAGTAAGTCCGAGCAGAAAATAAAAGGTATCATGAGAAAGGCAAGGCTTTGGGCTTTCAAACTGTGTCAAAATTATTTTCCAACTCCCCAAAATGCCCACCTTAGAGCGAGTTGGAAAAGTGTGTCTTTCTGCTTCTCTCCTGAGACTTTGCATTCCAGATATAATGGGAGTCTATGGGGGAGAGAGCTGGCACTCCTGCCTCGTTAAGGGTCACAGTTTAAAAAGTTGAAGCTACTTTGCTTTTGTATTTGCATTTTTCAAAGCACAACTATTTTTCCTACTACTTTCCATAAAATTATGCATGTGGAGTGAAAATTGTGGCCAGGAGAGCAAGTTAAAGACAAAAGTTTTAGGCGAATTTTAAGGGCTGCTCCACTCTAGCCCTCAGGAATGCCACTCTAGCTCACGCAATACACACTCATTCAAAAGTCAGAGGCGGCTCAAAAATAACTCCAAACTTAAACTGTGTTTTATGGCAAACTAAAACAGACATGAAAAATTGAAGATGACACACATAAAGTTGAACATCTGCTGAGTCATTTAAGCTTTGAATGGAGTCTGTGAGCCAAAGAATGAGGGAGCTGTGAGGCTTTGAAAATGCATGAGTGTCTGCCGATTTCCCATTCTTTTTCTATGAGGGCAAAATCGTGATTTAAATTGTGAATTATGAAAAATCCCAAAGTCTGATCGGTTTGAAAATTGACACACCTCTTCATCTCCACAAGATGCACATTTTTCGTATTTGGTGCGTGGATGCAGGTCAAAAGCTCTGGGCCCTGGAGCCTTCTGAAGTTTTGGCCATTCATTTCGGATGGCCGAAATTTTCAGGAAAATTGGAATTTTGAGAATTCCGTGGGTCGGATTCCTTATAAAAGTAATAGCACACTTCTCCCAATGGGGCCACACATTTTCCCAATTCATTGTGTGGGCCTAAAACCAAAGCTGTAGGAGGAGTAGCGCGCCGAAAAAAAGGTGGAATAATAATAATAATAAAAAGATTAAATATGCAAGATTTTAAGATGTGTTGCCTTTTCAAGGCAAGCACATAACTAGACTTTATAAAGTTTCTGAAGAAACTTTGATGTGCTTGCCTTGCGAGCACCTGGACATGTGCTGAAACACCAGCCCTATGCTGTTTGTGGGTTGTGTAGTGTTGTTGCTCTTGCCCAGGTGGGGAGTTGAACCCTGGTCTCCTGCATGGCAGGCAGAGACACTATCCACTGTGCTACTGGGGCTTGTGTGGGCGGAGCCAGAAATGAGGCTCTATGAAGCACACAGCATGAGTGACAGTGCTGCTTCTGTGAAAAATCACCTAAAAGTAGTGGTCAAACAAATGCTTTTTTCTCAATGATAGTAAGTCCGAGCAGAAAATAAAATGTACCATGAGAAAGGCAAGGCTTTGGGCTTTCAAAAATGCCCACCTTAGAGCGAGTTGGAAAAGTGTGTCTTTCTGCTTCTCTCCCGAGACTTTGGATTCCAGATATAATGGGAGTCTATGGGGGAGAGAGCAGGCACTCCTGCCTCGTTAAGTGTCACAGTGTAAAAAGTTGAAGGTACTTTGCTTTTGTATTTACATTTTTCAAAGCAGAACTAGTTTTCCTACTACTTTCCAAAAAATTATGCATGTAGAGTGAAAATTGTGGCCAGGAGAGCAAGTAAAAGACAAAAGTTTTAGGCGTTTTTTCAGGGCTGCTCCACTCTAGCCCTCAGGAATGCCACTCTAGCTCACGCAATACACACTCATTCAAAAGTCAGAGGCGGCTCAAAAATAACTCCAAACTTAAACTGTGTTTTATGGCAAACTAAAGCAGACATGAAAAATTGAAGATGACACACATAAAGCTGAAGGTCTGCTGAGTCATTTAAGCTTTGAATGGAGTCTGTGAGCCAAAGAATGAAGGAGCTGTGAGGCTTTGAAAATGCATGAGTGTCTGCCGATTTCCCATTCTTTTTCTATGAGGGCAAAATCGTGATTTAAATTATGAATTATGAGAAATCGCAAAGTCTGATCGGTTTGAAAATTGACACACCGATTCTTCTCCACAAGACGCACATTTTTTGTATTTGGTGCATGGACGCAGGTCCAAAGCTCTGGGTTCTGGAGCCTTCCAAAGTTTTGGCCATTCATTTCGGATGGCCGAAATTTTCAGGAAAATTGGAATTTTGAGAATTCCGTGGGTTGGATTCCTTATAAAAGTAATAGCACACTTCTCCCAATGGGGCCACACATTTTCCCAATTCATTGTGGGGGCCTAAAACCAAAGCTGTAGGAGGAGTATCGCGCCGAAAAAAAGGTGGAATAATAAAAACAACTAGAGGATTGTGCAGTTTCTGGGGAAACTGCGTGGGCAAGCTGGAAGCTTAACCGCGGCGCACGGTTTCCGAGCAGAAAATAAAACGTATCATGAGAAAGGCAAGGCTTTGGGCTTTCAAACGGTGTCAAAATTATTTTCCAACTCCAAAAAATGCCCGAGAAACGGCGAGTTGAAAACGTGTGTGTTCCTGCTTCTCTCCCAAGACTTTGCATTCCAGATATAATGGGAGTCTATGGGGGAGAGAGCTGGCACTCCTGCCTCGTTAAGGGTCACAGTTTAAAAAGTTAAAGATACTTTGCTTTTGTATTTGCATTTTTCAAAGCAGAACTAGTTTTCCTACTACTTTCCAAAAAATTATGCATGTGGAGTGAAAATTGTGGCCAGGAGAGCAAGTTAAAGACAAAAGTTTTAGGCGAATTTTCAGGGCTGCTCCACTCTAGCCGCTCAGGAATGCCAAGAATGCCACTCTAGCTCAACTCCATTAGTGTGTATTGCGTCTGGAATTCCAACTTCAAACCGGAATTGTGGAAAAACGGAATGTCAGATCGGTCTGAAAATCGAAACCCTGCTTCTTCTCCACAAGACGCACGTTTTTCGTATTTGGTGCGTGGACGCAGGTCCAAAGCTGTGGGCCCTGGAGCCTTGCAAAGTTTTGGCCATTCATTTCCTATGGCCGAAATTTTCAGGAAAATGGGAATTTTGGGAATTCTGTAAGTCGGATTCCTTAGAAAAGTAATAGCACACTATTCCCAATCGGGCCGCACATTTTCCCAATTCATTGTGTGGGCCTAAAACGAAAGCTGTAGGAGGAGTTACGGTCCAAAAAAACGGACCTATAAATAAATAAAGAAATAAAGAAATAAAGAAATAAAGAAATAGTAGGAATAACATGAGTGTGCAAGCTGCAGCTTGCCCACTAACTAGAGGATTGTGCAGTTTCTGGGGAAACTGCGTGGGCAAGCTGGAAGCGTAACTGCGGCGCGCGGTTTCCGAGCAGAAAATAAAATGTATCATGAGAAAGGTAACGCTTTGGGCTTTCAAACGGTGTCAAAATTATTTTCCAACTCCCAAAAATGCCCGAGAAACGGCGAGTTGAAAACGTGTGTGTTTCTGCTTCTCTCCCGAGACTTTGCATTCCAGATATAATGGGAGTCTATGGGGGAGAGAGCTGGCACTCCTGCCTCGTTAAGGGTCACAGTTTAAAAAGTTGAAGCTACTTTGCTTTTGTATTTACATTTTTCAAAGCACAACAATTTCTCCTACAATTTGATGCCAAATTTATGCATGTGGAGTGAAAATTGTGGCCAGGAGAGCAAGTTAAAGACAAAAGTTTTAGGCGAATTTTCAGGGCTGCTCCACTCTAGCCGCTCAGGAATGCTAAGAATGCCACTCTAGCTCAACTCCATAAGTGTGTATTGCGTCTGGAATTCCAACTTCAAACCGGAATTGCGGAAAAACGGAATGTCGGATCGGTCTGAAAATCGAAACCCTGCTTCTTCTCAATAAGACGCACGTTTTTCGTATTTGGTGCGTGGACACAGGTCCAAAGCTGTGGGCCCTGGAGCCTTCCAAAGTTTTGGCCATTCATTTCCTATGGCCGAAATTTTCAGGAAAATGGGAATTTTGGGAATTCCGTAAGTCGGATTCCTTAGAAAAGTAATAGCACATTATTCCCAATCGGGCCGCACATTTTCCCAATTCATTGTGTGGGCCTAAAACGAAAGCTGTAGGAGGAGTTACGGTCCAAAAAAACGGACCTATAAATAAAGAAATAAAGAAATAAAGAAATAAAGAAATAAAGAAATAGTAGGAATAACATAAGTGTGCAAGCTGCAGCTTGCCCACTAACTAGAGGATTGTGCAGTTTCTGGGGAAACTGCGTGGGCAAGCTGGAAGCGTAACCGCGGCGCGCGGTTTCCGAGCAGAAAATAAAATGTATCATGAGAAAGGTAACGCTTTGGGCTTTCAAACGGTGTCAAAATTATTTTCCAACTCCCAAAAATGCCCGAGAAACGGCGAGTTGAAAACGTGTGTGTTTCTGCTTCTCTCCCGAGACTTTGCATTCCAGATATAATGGGAGTCTATGGGGGAGAGAGCTGGCGCTCCTGCCTCGTTAAGGGTCACAGTTTAAAAAGTTGAAGCTACTTTGCTTTTGTATTTACATTTTTCAAAGCACAACTATTTTTCCTACAATTTGATGCCAAATTGATGCATGTGGAGTGAAAATTGTGGCCAGGAGAGCAAGTTAAAAACAAAAGTTTTAGGCGAATTTTCAGGGCTGCTCCACTCTAGCCGCTCAGGAATGCCAAGAATGCCACTCTAGCTCAACTCCATTAGTGTGTATTGCGTCTGGAATTCCAACTTCAAACCGGAATTGCAGAAAAACGGAACGTCGGATCGGTCTGAAAATCGAAACCCTGCTTCTTCTCAATAAGACGCACGTTTTTCGTATTTGGTGCGTGGACGCAGGTCCAAAGCTGTGGTCCCTGGAGCCTTCCAAAGTTTTGGCCATTCATTTCCTATGGCCGAAATTTTCAGGAAAATGGGAATTTTGGGAATTTCGTAAGTCGGATTCCTTAGAAAAGTAATAGCACACTATTCCCAATCGGGCCGCACATTTTCCCAATTCATTGTGTGGGCCTAAAATGAAAGCTGTAGGAGGAGTAGCGCGCCAAAAAAACGGACCTATAAATAAAGAAATAAAGAAATAAAGAAATAAAGAAATAAAGAAAGAAATAGTAGGAACAACATGAGTGTGCAAGCTGCAGCTTGCCCACTAATAATAAAAAGAAGAAATATGCAAGATTTTAAGATGTGTTGCCTTTTCAAGGCAAGCACATAATAAAAGAAAAATAATAAGTATGCAAGATAATAAGATGTGTTGCCTTTTCAAGGCAAGCACATAATAATAGACAAGGCAGCATACACAGCAATACAAGACAAGACCAGACAAGACAGCAGTAGAGTCCCGGTGCACCAGAGCGTTGACCGCCGGAGAGTGGAGCACCGCAGCGCACAGCCAGGCCAAAGCGTGCCTACGAAGTGCGCACACAAAATAGCATTTACAATTATGTTGGTTAAAATGTGAATGACCAGGCGTAACCTGGCTACAGGCCACCTACCACAGAGCACAGAGCACAGGCACAGCGTCTCCGCCGGGGAGGAGAGGGAGAGCAGCAGGCCGCAGTTAAACGCTGCTGAGAGACCACAAAAAGAAAGTTTAGCGGCTAGCCGGATAGCAGCCACTAGCGAGCTGGATTACAGCTGCCGTTGGGTTAACTGAGCCGACATACCTGGAGGGAGCGAACAACAGCGTAGACAACCTCCAGTCCCACACAGCCGCAGCCAGCCGACAGCCTCACTGCAAGCACAACGTAAAGCAGGTGTAATGCCCAGAGACCGCAGAGACACCCAAATACCACAAGGCGAAAAGGACTTACAATTTTCGGAGAGATGGAGAAGACCTGGCGAAATCGGCAACGCCAACCGCCACACGGTTCAAAGCACATGGAACGCCACGACACACACGGACGCCAGCCCCAAGGGAGACAAGGTAGCACACTGAGCAAACACACACACCGGAGCAGTTAAAAGGCTAGCGACTCCACCCCGCAATTAGTGCCGCGAGATGACCCACACCTGGTGTGGAGCAAGCGAAAAGGAGGGGGAAGGGGAGGAGGAAGAGACTATCCTGCTACATATAGTTGGCTAAGACATCTGAGACAAGAGTAGGTTTTTTGAGAAGCGGTTTAATTACAGCTACTTTAAAGGACTGTGGCACGTAACCTGTCGATAAAGACGTATTGATCATATCTAGCAAAGATGTGCTAAATAAAGGTAATACTTATTTAAGCAGCCTAGTTGGGATAGGGTCTAGGAGACAGGTAGATGAATTAGAGGAGGAGATAAATGAAGTTAGTTCCAAGAGATTAATCAGGGGAAAAGCCTCTAAATTATTATCTTTGACAGAAGTCTCTAAGGGGGTTGGGTTAATGCCAATTGTGGGAAGGAGGCTATCAATTTTGTCTCTGATAGCTAGAATCTTATCATTAAAAAAGTTCATGAAGTCATTACTACTGAGAGTTGCAGGAATACAGGGAACAATAGAGTTATGACTCTTTGTAAGTCTAGCTAAGGTGCTAAAAAGAAACCTGGGATTATTTTAATTTTCTTCCATCAGAGATGAATAGTAGGCTGTTTTAGCGACGCAGAGGGCCTTTCTGTAAGTTTTAAGACTATCTTGCCAGGATAAGCGAGATTCTTCCGTTTTTGTAGAGCTCCATAACCTTTCGAGTCCCTGTGAGGTTCATTTCAGCTCAAGAGTATGTGAGTTATACCATGAAGCTAACCTCTTTTGTTTTATAGTCTTCTTTTTTAGAGGAGCGAAGTGTCGTTTGCAGTGAGGCTGCAATGCTATCAAAGAGATTGTCAGTTTGCGAGAGACTAAAGATAGCATAAGAGTCACTAGTTAAATTAAGGTAATTAATGGTAATAAATTAAGTGCTGATGGGATTTCCTCCTTAAATATAGCTACAGCAGTATCAGATAAGCATCTAATGGAAACACTTTTCTCCAACAGCAAGTAATCCTGAAGAAGGAATTCAAAGGTTATCAGATAGTGGTCAAATAAAAGAGGATTCTGTGGAAACACTGTCAAATGTTCAATGTCAATTCCATAAGTAAGAACAAGGTCGAGAGTGTGGTTATCTTTATGAGTAGGTTCATTCACTCTCTGCGAGAAACCAGTTGAGTCCAATAATGAGATGAACGCCGTGTTAAGAGAGTTTTCCGTGTCAGTGTGGATGTTAAAATCTCCAGCTATAATCACTTCATCAGTGCTGAAAAGTAAATCTGATTAGAGGTCTGGGAATTCCAACAGAAATTCAGAAAATGCTGAATTAGGAGGGCGGTATATTATAGCAAATAAGGTTGGTTGAACTATCTTCCAAGCTGGATAAAAAAGAGTAAGTTGTAACCATGGTAACTGACATGAACTGCTTCCATTCGAGTCTCAGGCTGCTCATGCTCTCTATGGTCTTATTTCTTCTTGGATATTAATTTGGCGCGTAGAAACCAAATCTTTGTATTACTGCCCCCTGTCGCTTGTTAGTGCAACTACCTGAAATGATAAAAAACAGAACAAAAACAAAAACAAACAAACAAACACACATACATATATACATACATACAAGAAACAAATAAACAAACAAACAAACAAACAAAAACAGTGGTGCATGCATGGCAGCCGCCAGCCATCCTGGACCACTGGCCGTTCTATGGGGGGATGCTCCTGGGGATGCTAACATACAAAGGACAGCTAGTCAACTAAATCCCTGTGTCAAAATGGCCTGACTTGGCTTATGAACAAAAACTAGTGAGTCAAGAACTTTACAAAGACAGCAAAACACTGAGCAGTTCCGGATAGTTGCAGTCTCTTGCTCAATCATTATATCTTTTTCTCTCCCTTGTTTCCTCTGTCAGTATTTGCTTCAGGTTTCTTGGGCTCTGCCATGATTTATGCACTGAGAACAGCTAGACACAGTTTGTGCCAGTGATGAAGTGCTGTAAAGCATTATGCCCTGTCATTTAGAGCATTTATTTGCAGAAAATCACCACCAGCCAAAATATCAAGAAACATGCAGTGTTTTCAGACATCAAATAATGGAAAGAACACAAGTTCATATTTATTAAACCCTTTTTTCACTTAAAAAGTGTTTAGAAGTCAATATTTAGTGGAATAACACTGATTTTTAATCACAGCTTTCATGCATCTTGGCATGGTCTCCACCAGTCTGTTGTTCTGTTGTTATGTTTTGACTGCAGTTACTTTTGAGGGACTACAGCATTGTTTTGCCATCCAGCTGGTCCTATTGCAAGAGGATAGAGATGATAGTCATGAGTGGGTTTTATACTTTTCCTCGTTAGATAGAATCGTTAGGTAGAATCACGTGCGCTTGTGTTGGAATTCAACAAACACTGGAATGAAATGGCTGCCGTATATGTAGAGATGCTGATTAAAGAAAAAAAATTGTAGTGCTCTCTCAATGTATTAAGTATATTGAGCTCGGGTCCTCTACTTGAGGACTGGGAGCCTGAGGGTTCTGCGCAGTATCTTCCTTCTGGACAGAGATCTCAGATGTTTCTTCCTGGAATCTACAGGGGCCACTCTCCCAGTTTAGGGGATCACAGCCCCAAGAGCTGTCATCTTCTCTTGCCCCTATCTCACCCTTGGGGTTTGTCAAGCTTCTTGTGTTCCTCTTGATGTTGCTGTCACGTAGGATTGCTACATCTATCACTACTGTCTTCTTCTGCTGTTTGTTGACCACCACGATGTCTGGTTGATTAACTGTCACCATTTTATCAGTCTGGATCTGGAAATCCCAGAGGATCTCAGCTCTGTCATTCTCAACCACCTTTGAAGGTGTTATCCATTTTGACCCTGGGATTTCCAGCCCCAATTCAGTGCAGATATTCCTGTACACTATGCCAGCCACTTGATTATGGTCCTGCATGTATGCTGTACCTGCTAGCATCTTTCACCTTGCTGTGATGTGCTGTACTGTCTCAGGGGCATCTTTGCACAGCCTGCAGCCTGGGGTCCTGCCTGGTATGGTAGACCCCAGCTTCTCTGGATCTTGTGCTTAGGGCCTGTCCTTTTGCTGCTATGATCAATGCCTTTGTGCTGTCTCTCAGTCTAGCCTTCTCTGGCCACTGGTATCTTTTCTTGATATCAGCCATTTATACTATCTGTCAGTGGTACATGCTATGCAGGGGCTTGTCCCTCCATGACAGTGGCTCTTCCTCTTCCCCCTCCTCATTGGGCTTCTGCTGCCTGAACTATTCGCCTAGGAGGTCATCTTCCTGATGTATCCCTGGATATTTGATGCTTCATCCTGGATGGTGGCTTTGACACTCACCGGTCCTTGGCCTCCTTCCACTTAGTGTACAGCTTCAGGATGATACTCTCCATGCATTGTGAGGAGCTCCCTTGTTTTGATATCAGTGGTCTCTATCTTTGGCCAGGATATTGTTCGGATCTTGTTCTGTCCATTCAGCTGACTCTTCAGGACCTGCCTTACTCTATGGAGGTATTTGGTTGTGGCTGACCTCCTTCCAGCCTCCTTGTGATTTCCATTTGCCTGCAGAATTCCAAGGTATTTGTAGCTGTCCTGCACATCTGCTATGTTGCCTTCCAGTAGTTCAACCCCTTCAGTTGTGACCATCTTGTCCCTCTTTGATACCACCCTACCACACTTGGTGATATGGATTAGTGAGTTGATATGATTCCATGTCATGGAAAAGCAGGTTATAGGCCAGTAGTTCTGAGAGTCCTTCATGATCAGGACTGTCCAACCTTGGGCCAGTCACTCTTGGTGGGTCCATCAGCAACCATTGCAATGGTTACTGGTTCTTGTTCTGGGAGATTGCTGTGGTCTGCTCTCAGATCCCCCAGCCACTGGGCATTGGTGTTATGAAATGCCTCTGTCTCCTATATGCTTTTCCAGTACTGTTCAGTCTTAGCCCTGGATGGTTCTGTTATTCTTTGGTGGAGAATATCCTTTTTATTCTCCTGGTTTCTATATCTACAGTGTACTATTTCAAGCAAGAACCCAGGGTTGTGAGGCTTTGTTTGGCAGTCTCCAGTGCCTCAGATATGGACAGTTTGTCTTAAAGCTGGTGAATTGCTGGGGGTCCAGAGGGGAAAGGAATGAAAGGTTTTGTCGTCTTGAAACCGATTTTACACTTGATTTAAAATATTACCAAGAATATCATCGTGAAACTTTTTGTAGTGTGAGCGAGAATCTCAGTGGGCTTTCCATCCCTTTGGCACACCAGTGCACTTAGTCCTTTGCAGGAAGATGGCGGCGCGTGTCTGTGCAGTGGCTCCTAGCTCTCCTGTTCTTTGCTGTTTGCATGTATTTTGTTGTGTTTCTGGCTACATCTTGGCGAGTTCTGCCAAGGCAAGCTCGTATATAGTCGATAAGACTTAATCAATATAGGATTACAATGTGGATCGCCCATTACTAGCCACATTCAGAGGACATACAACATACCGAAGGACATCTCCAGACCACCGGGGACCTCATGGATTGTTGTCGGAACCAACAAGCGACGTAGGTGACGGGAGAGAAAGCAAAAGCATGGGTGCCAAGCTGGGCTGCTAACCAGGCTAAGCAAGCAGCCACATAAACTCCCTCTCCCAAGCCTCTTTCTAGCCAACGTCAGATCTATTGCACACAAGATGAGTGAACTGGAACTACAGATAGCTACTGACAACTTTATCTGGGACTGTTGTGTAATGATTATGTCTGAAACCTGGCTTAATAATGCTTGGCGCACTATAGATAGTCATTGTTTACCACATCTCGAAGTTCTGACGGTCATCTGCCGTCCCTTCTACCTTCCCAGAGAGCTAACAGCAGTCACTATCACAGCTGTTTACATACCCCCGGATGCTAACATTAGCTTCACTCTTAACAACCTCCATAGTACCATCAGCAAACAGCAGAGGGCTCATCCTGACGGGGTGTTAGGATGATGACAATGGCAGTGGCCTCCGATTCAGCAGCAAGGTAATGTGTTGTTACAGTTAGGTAGTGTTGTACAGCCCTTGACGTCCAGCCATTTGTAGTCAGAGCAACAGCGGCTGCTTCAGACAATTCACTTTCTATTTGGGCTTTTTTTTTTCTTTTTGTACAAAGCAGGAATTATGGTCTGGCTGAAATGGGCTTGTGAAGTGATAGTGTACCGGGGCTCAATGAAATTAAGCATGGTTTGAAAGCCTGCATTTTCCATTACAGAGTAGGGTCTCATATCCATGGCTACATATGTACCAATCGCTGCAGTGATTTCTACTGGTCTGTTTGAATCAGCTGGAAATGGCTGCACCTTCTGAAATGCTGTGGTGATAGTTTCAAGTGTGTGTGTTGCTCCTTGTTTTGGTCTAGTTACACCTGTTGACATACTGGGTAATGTGGGCTTAAATGAGGTGTCATGTTTCAAGTATTCCCTCTGGTGTAACCTACTGTTGTGTAGCAGATGCAACGTACCTTTTGTTTTTTTTTTTGGTTTTTTTTATCCACCACTTTCTGGTATGGTAATGGCATTACTAGCCATATTGCAATGCACAACCTTAGTTTAGCTTGACAGGCAAAGTATGTTACCTGTTTTTGTGTTGGCTACTTTGCTGGGTACAGTGGCTCTGTTCTCTTTATACATCCATGAGTAGCACAGAGAACATTAAAAACATGACATTGACAGCATTATTTTGGTTTGTGATACATATTGAACTGAAAGCCTTGTACAGAAGGCTTTCAGTTCTGTACCAGATCTGAGCCTTGCAACAATTCTGTCTCTGAGCTCTGCAGGCAGTTCCTTTGACCTCATGGCTTGCTTTTTGCTCATTGTCAGCTGTGAGGCCTTCTATAAAGAGGTGTGTGGGTCATTCCATGTCATTTCACCAAATTTTCAGGACATCCTATGCACTTGGGTCTCAAAAAATTCTGAAAAATTCACCAGTTGTTCCTTATTTATCCAATAGGCACACTGTAAAATTTTAGTTTGCTCGGATGGACACTTTTTGAGATACGGCCAATTTAGTGACGGGTTATGTGTCGATTTTAAGATTTTTGCGTGTCCTTATTTTTCCTCCATTTTCAGGTGTCAATATCTCAAGAACTACACCACATAGGAAACTGAAATTTGGTACGATAAACCCACGCAGACACAGGGAGAACATGCAAACTCCACACAGAAAGGCCCCTGCCCAGCTAGCTGGGAATCGGGCCCAGGACCTTCTTGGTGTGAGGCGACACTGCTAACCACTGCACTGTGCCTCCCTGTTATTGACTTTTTCTTTAAATATTTCTAGAGGATATATTTTAATGTTGCTGAATAAAATGCAATTACACCGGTAGGGATACAGTCGTGCACATAGGGTGTTTCCATGGTTACCGCATGTAGAGTGCCTGGTGTAGACTCCCTGTCTACTCACATGAGGAGCGCATTGAGACCCTACAGATCCAAGGGGTACGAGGGGTTAGTTGCTTACGGTCTCAAAAGACCATTAGAGCAAATAGAAAATACATAGATGTCTTGTGCAATACTTCACTTGTTTTATACACAATTCACCAGGATAAACTTGGAAGTTTTGCAAACCTTGAGGTCCCCAGTAGAATTTACAATAAAGTTCTGTAGGTCTAAGCAAAGCAATTGGTTACACAGAAATGACAAACCCACCCATTGGAAGCATCAGGGTTGAAGTGGTTAAAGACCTGTTTAATCTGAAAACCTAAAGTTAAATAAATAAATAATTTAGCATTTATTTATTTTAACAAGTGATTTTTTTTTTTTTTACTTACTAATTTTCTCCAGTGGTCTTGTTTTAAGAAATGCATAATGCATGGTGCAGTCTTTACAAATGAAATGCGTTAATAAACCATCAGTAGTGACAGCCACTCAGTCAGCTTTACCAGCAATCCCATCACTTCTTTAGCCATCAGTTTCCCTGATTTTGGAATTTAGGTTCAGTGGGGCTGAAAATATGTCCATTGTGTCAGTCATGCTACTGCTGTGTTGTTGTTAGGGTTAGCACCTCATTTAACAGGAAAGGGGGTCCATGCAGCAACTTGCGCCTTATAGTATTTGCTCAATGCAAGTTTGGTGTGATTTTCTGAGAATTCAAATTTAATTGATTCAAAACACTTTTTATTGATTCAGGCTGACATTAGTGCAAGTCATTCTACTAATTTCTTTTAGCCATTCAATTCATTTGAATCGGCAGAGTTTAAAATTGATTTGTCAAGACAATGAATGAATCATTAGACCCATCGTATGGGCTTTTTTTCTTTTTGTAGGCTTGTAGAAACATGGGAAACATGGGGATGTTTTCAAAATTACATTGAGGGAATATAGTGCTGTGAAAACATAGTACTTTGGAAACATACGGCCCAAAATCTTCAGCAGTCCTAGGCCTAAAATGTTAGCTAGCCCGACTGTCCCATCACATCCAGATAATTAGTTAGCTAGATTTCGACAGTATAGCATATTTAAAAGATCAGATTTTTCATTCATTGACATTCAGACATTCAAGGTTTCTGTTTGAACATAACAGAATGAATGAACAAAAATACAATCTAAGCCCACATAAATAAATAACGTTAAACTAAGAAATTGGACAAACTAAATTCTAGAACGCACCCAGTGAAATCCCCCAACAACAGCTTCTAAAGTGGTCATGCTTCTTTTCATATACTGTTACTACATGTTATTTGGGTAAGAAATCTGTGGCTTCTCCCAAAGAAAAAGTAACAGTAACCTGTCTTAGAAGATTCGCTCATGAGCAGAGGGCAACATCTGTGCCAGCCATTAGCTTGTAGACAAATATGTGACTCTCTACCTCATGCCCATCTATCACTCTCCAGTTAAGATCACGTGAAATGGTCTCTTGGTGGTGATGGAGAAGATGGGCCATCATCATTAGCACCACAGCAGCCATCCTGGCTGTATCAGTAATGGGGTTGCAATAAAGGGGGAGATCCTCTGAGCCTGGATGGGCCCTGCTTAAATGAGCGGTGGGATGATTATTCTAGCTCCACTTCACCAGCTCTCTAATTGAAATCACTTAGCCAGCAGATAACCGTGTGTGATTTGCTTTGCCATAATGTGTCAGAACATGTCGATTTTTGGTAACAGCCAACAAGAGAAAGTGTTCCATTTGACAGAGACCAACTACCTTATCAGCAGCCTTTTGCAGCCTTAAAAGTTATTGTATCATTTCTGGGTCAAAGCTCATGTAAACTGTAGCTGTTTATGGTATGTATTGCAAATCTGTGCCTCACCTTTAAAACAAATAACATGTTCTGGTACACCATTTTTTCATATGTACAGTCTCTAATTCTCCTGTTTTTTCTTGTATCCATTCTGTTACTACACTGGAGTGCACAGATCACAGATGCCTGTTTTCCTCCTCCCACCCTTTCTCTGACTCTCACTGTCTTGTTTTGTGAGTTTCTATGTATTTCCAACACCGGGTCCTCAGGTGCAAGGCCCATGCCCTGTTTCTCTTCCCTGTAAGCTGTTCTTGGATGGTGGTGAGGAGCAGCTGTGTTTGCAGGCCATGATCCTGGCACCAATGTAGCAGAATCTATTATTCATGTGGCCCTAGTATCAGAGTGGGGGATCTGGAATCTCCAGCCACCTGTCTCACAGACAAGCCTGCCTTTTTGTTCCCAGCAAATCAGTGCAAACATTTATGAATTGAGTTTTATCTTTTTGGAGCACTGAACACCAAAATTATTCTGATTTTTTTTTTTCCAGAGTATCATCAATAAATGTGCAAAGTAGCAAAGAGATTCTCCTTTTTGTGTGTCTCTGTGTATCGAAGTATGCATGTAAGTGTGCATTTGTATGTTTTTACAGTGTCCTAGAGAGTGGGCCTCTCTTAACATTTTTTTTCTCTTTCTGCTTCTTTGTGAAAATTCTTTTTCTGTTAATGCAAAAATACCATTTAGGGAAAAGCATATTTTCCCTAGTTGTTTGCTCCTTGTCTGTGCCCTAAGTAACCATGGCAGTAGAGTCATGTGAGTTTGTAACAGGGCCATCCAGGTGAGAATGATCATATGAATGCTTCACCACAATTTCAACCAAGTCAGGGACTTTTTCATGGACCACTGTAGCTGAGTTTATATCCTTCATATTTATCCACCCCAGTGACACAGAGGCAAACCCCTTAAGGGTCTTACTTTTATTTTACTTTTATGTTTTTTTACTTTTTTTTTTTTTTTTTTTTTTTTTTTTTTTTTGTATATTCATCCACCTGAACATGGATGTACATATTTTACAAATTTGAGAATTTGATGCTATGACTATTCTGCATCTCCATCCATGCAAACCTGGTTTAGAGGGGCTGTTACATATAATAATATCCTGCATACTGAAAGATTGGCCAGAATTGGGTCAGCTCATCAAAAGCACCAGAAGATATTTTATTGAAAAGGGTAAAGTCCAGATCTAGCTTTAGGTCATCCTGGGTAACATCACTTGAGCATCAAAGAGTCACACACATTTACATTTAAATGATTGTACATATTTATGATTTGCCCTAGTTTTACCTTCTGATCACTTTAAGAGAAGAAAGGAACTGAAATGCAGCTGGCAGTTCAGGACTTACCACAACATGTTTTACCTCTGCAGGCATGAAAGCACACATCCCCACAAAAGCTAATTTTTCTCCCAAGAAATTTGTGCTCAGATGATTCATCCAGAATGACTGAGTACAGCAGAGCCATTATCAGCCAGATTGATTATTCACTCATCCCTAATGATCATTAATTATATTTGTGTATTTTTGCATTTGGGGTACAGAGTGAAGTCCTTACATAAATATGCAATGATTTAATAAATTCACTTTTGTGAAACTGTGCTTGTGTGGCTTTTGTGGGTTAATTGAGCAATCCCCATAACTCATTTACTTCTGATCAAGATGACACCTTTTTCTATGAAACGGGGTGATTTAATGTTACTTATTAGTTAATTTCTTTTTATAACTCTTTGAAACTCCCCCTCATTTGCATGCAAGTAAGCTAGCCATGCAAATCGTTTGAAATGCAAAAATATATCTAGTTTCTATATTTCATCAAGGAGCTTTTCATGTTTAATACATTATAGACGCCATCCTCTAAGACTTTGTTATTCATTAACCAAAAGCACACAATTGGGATCCATTTAAAATCTTAATCACAACCTGCAGGATTATTTGCTTTCTGTTAATATTTGCCTTGATGGGACTTGGGTAAACCAGTGCACTGAGGCTAGAGATTGGTTTGTATAGCAAGCTGTCTCGAAACAAACTATGTCCCTGTTTGTAATGGGATTAAATGTACAGCAGTTTAAGGTACTGAATGTTTATCTGCTTGCTGTGTCACCAGTTGAAACAGTTACCTGGAAATGAAAAAAATAACTTTAGGCCATTATCTGGTTAATTAATCAAATTTGCGGAAAATGGAATAAGCAGAGTAATTTGTACATATTGTTTTTTTTTCTGGACATTCCTCTTTTTCATTATGTTAGCCTCACTTTAGCCTCAACAACTGGTGCCTCAAGTTGTTGAGGCTAAAGTACTTTAAAATATGCACAGGAGTAGAGACGTTTTTATTCCATTCATTATTATACATTGAGTTGAAGTAGTGCATGTAATATTTACATTGTTATTCGTAATTTACATTGTTGATTCCAGTGCAGTGTAAGTCATTAAGTATGTATTTTAATTTCATTATACAACCTGTTGTATAATGACCAATAAGCTTTCTTGTATCCTTGTATCCTTGTAAGGGCCAGTTAATGTCTCTTGCATTACCCTGTGTCATTGAATTGAATTTCATAACCACACTGAGGTTTCTTTGTATTGTTTAAAACAGACTTCAGTGAGGAGTATCCAAAAAGAGGCCCAATGTTGCAGCCTGGGACTCAGCTTGTCAAAACTAATGTTCATTTAATCTTTTGCGGGTTAATGTCAGTTGTCCAAGACATCTCCCATTGTTCCTGAGCTCTGTTGCCCTTGTTTGTGATTGATCTGTGATGACAAATTTTACTAATTAAATGATATTCAGAGGATATTCAACACAATTTTGTAACTATATTTTGTACTTGGCAATGTTTGCATTACTATCAGTTCAAAGAGATTCCTGATTTTATGGTGTATGTTGTTGAAGTGATTCAGCATATTTAGATAGTTTTACCATTTCTGCCTGCTTTATATTAATGACAGTGTCCCCACCATCTGTCCACAATGGTAGGCTGAGGGGCATCTCCAATATGTCCACCACCAATGGCAAAGTAATTAATGAATCATGTCCTTTGTGCCAGTAATAGAATCTAGATTAAATATTTCAAAGCCAGCCACTGTTGATAGGTGGTACATGACAGCAGATGTTGGAAAATATTGATCTCTTCTCTCAACTCTAAAAGTGTGACACCACCTCATTGTGTTGAATGTCCTGTTTTATTGCTTCTCTGACAAACTTTGTTGGCTCTGTTTTGCCATTTCTTAACAAACTTGATGGGAGGGAGGAGTGGAAGCAATTGCTCACGACTCAGGGAAATGCTCCCACATTCCACAGAGCCTCACCTACAGCAGAAGGTCAGGGGCCCGGCTCTCCCTCCCTGAACGTGATGGTCCATCTGTGCCCAACTGGCGGCGGTTGGCACCCAACACGGGCATCTGCCACCTGCGCCCATGCCAGCTCAGTATACACGCAGACATCTGCTGTAGCCGTGCTCAAGGGGAGCCTCAGTCCTACAACAGAGAGCAGGCCAAACAATGTCCTGACTGTGTATGCTAACAACCTACCCTAATGAGAACATGCAGGGCAGACTCTATTAGTATGACATTGCTTAACCTGAAGGGTTCTCTGCTGAGGTGAGAAAGGAAGCTTAGCCCAAGCGAGCAAGGGAAATGTGCAGCATTCTTCAAACTGGCATTTAAGGAAATAAAACAGGTTGCAGGATTCAACAGATAGATGGGTAAAACTCTTGCTTCTCTGTGATGGCACTGTGTTGGGTACTAGTTTGCAAAAGCATACCTTAAAGCTCACAGCTAAAGTATGAAAATTTGTAACTTATAATTATGATTCTCTTTGATTGCAAATGTTTTTCAATTATGTGACTTGACATCTGTCTATGTATCTGTCCATCTATCATCTATCATATTTATATTTACATTTAAAATGGAGAATAACAATATTAACCTGTTCCAGCAGTAGAATGTTTGGCCAGTTTTCTTGTATTTTATAATGGTTGCGTTTGAACCTTAATTAAAGTTGAGCAAGTTTAATGTTTTACATCACACAACCTAATGTCTTCTAACTGAATAAGTGTTATGCAAGTTCACACTTAACAAGAACAAGTTCAAAGTTGAGTTCACACAGATTAAAATGAACTAATTCACATACATAGTTCAAAATTTTGAATATTCCCAAAATGAACTAATTCATGATCACTTCCTCCGTTTTTTTTAAATGAGCTGCCCTGAGCTGTTCTTTTTCAGTATGACCCCCTCCATGAATCTTCAGCCTCAAATCATTGCTACTGCCCATGTCCCAAACTAAATGAATTATTGTGTATTACTATAGAATCACAGACATTACTTTTAAAAGCCAAGAAAAAAACAGTGAGTATACTGTATGTTTTACCACCAAACAGTGTGTCCATAGCAGGACAACTCAAATGATGATTGGTTTACAAGCATAATTCAGCTCTGCATACATTTTTATTATGCAAAAAAAAGTAAAAAAGAAAGAAAGAAAGAAAGAAAGAAAGAAAGAAAAAGAAAGAAAGAAAAAAAGGCTAATGCAGGCTAAATTGTATTTAGCCTGCACTAAATTATGCAGCAGTTAAAAAACATGAAATAGAACATATGCTTCCAAGTGAGCTGGTACAGGCTCTACCACTGGCTTCATCACATTCTTCAGAACACAACTTAGAGAAAGTAACAATGGGAGCAAAAGCCAGACTCTGCTTCTAAACAAACTAAGAGATTATTAACTGCAGTTACTTTGAGAGTCCAACAAGATTCTAAGTATGCACCAACACTGGCAAAAACTGTAAGGAAAAACAGAATCAGGCTGTGGAAAAGTAGACTTAGGTTGTGACTAGTCTGCTGACAGTGCAATATTCAGCCAACATATTTTCACAACTTCTAAAAAGAAAAGAACTAAAAGTAAACATTGTGTAAACAATAAGTAAGTCATTCTCATTCTGTTTGATTTTTGTTCTTCCCGACTTGTGTTTGCTCTGAGAAAAGGCAGTTCTTGAATATCAGAAACTCACACACATCACATCTTCATTTAAGAAGCAGATTTCCTGTGTGTATTTTGGTTTTAAGAGTCAGGGCTATAGCTCCCCAATGTGAAATTTCCCCACCGTGGGACTAATAAAGGAATATCTTATCTTATCTTATCTTATCTTAAAGTCACAACAAAAGATACTACCAGTCAGTGTTAATTTTGACAGCAAATTTTCATGTAGTTTTCTGACTTAAATACCATTAAATTTAGACATTTTAATCATCTGAACTGTTTTAGTCTAGTTTTAGTTGACTAAATATTGTTTTGTTGAATAAATCTATAGTAGGTTTAGTCAAGTAAAATCTAACAGGTTTAGTTAAAGTGTAATGCACGATTAAAATGTTCTTGTAGAGTTTCTAAAGTCATTATATACTCCTGGAGGAAATATCTATGAACCTGTTTTTATGGAATAGTATTAAGGTTTTAACATGCAATACAGGCACAGATTTAACTGTTACGATGTGAAACATGTCTTTATTTATCTTAAAATCAAATACAAATAAAACCAAGTCTCATATAAAAGAAACAAGAATATGTATCCATGTATCAATATAGCCGCTCTTCTCTTACAGTCCAGTGACCATTTACCATTTAAATTTCGTCATAGCTTTTTTTCATCATAAATAAGTTATTGTCTCCTTTTCATCATCACTGATGAAAATGATGACAAAAGTTATTTGTCAGTGAAATTAACACTGCTACCAGTTCAATCCACCAATAAAAGTAGTTCAAATCTTTTTGTTTGTATTCAAGAGCGGTTGCATGTCAAACTTGGTATCACCAAGCTGGATTCTCCCGGGCTTATATATTTAACCAGTAAGGGGGAGAGCCTCTCCACTGGAGTGCTTCAAGGGTGTGCAGTGCTGTACTTAATGAACAGCCTTTTGAGCATGGGCACCACTGTGTACTCAGCAAACTTACCTGTGGTTGGTTCATTCAAATAAGTGTCTTCTTCAGTTTTTCTAGAAATTTGTGGGTTGAGTTTAAATCTGAAAAATGATGCTGCAGTGTCTGTCTTGTCACCACTGGAATGGGAATGATCAGAGCCTCTTGCTTCTGAGTCAGCAGAGTTCACAGTTTGAACTTTTTATTTTAGTATCAGCTGGTACTGCAGAATTTCTTTCACCCAATCCAATTTGTTGGCAGCAGCATAGCTGTCACTATGTGTTCGTTCTTCTCAAGTAAGCCTGTCCTTGACAAAATGCTGTGTTTGACATACGTGGAAGAACTTTGTGGCTGTGGGCTCATGGTCTTACCCTTTGATAATTATTTCTTGTGATCATCATTCACTTGTAAATATTTCCCAAGACTGGTTGGATGCTTCAACTCGATGTGTCTTTTCAAATTCAATGCAAAAATGATGGATATTCTGACTTGATTTTTCAGACCTGGCAGCCACAATTTGCCCAGATATGTGAGATTTTCCACTGGAATCTGTATTGATTTGTTAAAAAACAACTCAAATACATCTTTACTCGTGATATAAACCTATGTTTATATCATGAGTAAAGATGTATTTGAGTTGTATAACATGTTAAGGTTATACTTTTGCTGTTGAAAAACTACCGTATGTATGTTTTCTAAACCTAATTTCAAAACTTTTACCCTAACCCAGAAGAGGGGTACCAGAACTACAATCTGTGCGGAGTTGCAACACACAGAGGTGTCCTGCGCCATAGTTTTTGTAGTTCTAATATGTTATGTCTATTATATGATGTTGTGATCACTAATTTTGCAATCTTAATCAAAGTTTTTGGGTGTGGGAAGGACGCCTGTTTGGTCAGATTTTTTTTTTTCTTAAGATAGTGAAATCATGTTTTTTTTCCATGTTTTGACACTAGTCAGTGGCTCCCTCTATTGGTTTGCCATCGGGTATGATAGTAGAGGTCAAGTGCTTTGCAAAAATGTTGACCCCATGTCTGTACCATTTTTAGTTGCTGCACTGGTTTATCACGAGTAAAGATGTGTTATGAAAAAAAATGAATCTTTAGTGCTATTTTTGACGTGTTTCCACGGTTTTTCCACCCACTGTGTTTCACTGACTGAAAGGGTGGTGTTCAATAGCGTAACATATCAGCATATTATAATCTTCTTTTAAGAAGATTTGACAACTTTCATGCACTTTATTGATGAAAGTTGCCAAATCAGACGTCGCTGATTAGGATTATGGGTAATGTAGTGCTTCTCCGTGATATGACATGATAAATGTAATTTCTACTAAAATCTAAGGTTTTGTTTTGGTTGTTCAAACACAATCATATGCCAACCACATGGGCGCCTATGCCAGCCAGCCAGTTGAATTTCTTTGATGAAATCCAAGGTTGCCAGTTCAAGTAGTTTTTAGTAATAGTTAAAGAAGCTAATTAAAAACAAAGGGAAAACCTCTAATACCATATTGCTTGTGAAAAATGCAATGTGCAAGGATCAACAAAGGATAAGGATTTGGTTGGTGGAGAGAACTGAGAAATTTGAAAAAGTTCAGGACAGATGCAGTGTTGGCCCCTCCCACAGTTATAAGATATACCCATGACTAATTTTAATTGGCAGCTGATCTGATTTGTTTCTAAAACCCTTGTGTACTTTATAATTTACTAATAAACTGTTTATTTGTTTGTTTTACAATTGAACAGTGAACGCAAGCACCCTCTGGTGGGGTGGCGTGGGGCATTGGACTTAAAAACATTTCGTTGCCATATAATCTTCCTAAATAGAATAGATTTACAGCAGGCAAACATCTGTTTGGATTAAAAACGCAAAGTTGTTTGGAACTTTGATGGTTTAAAGGAGGTTGATCCTTTGATGTCTGGTGGTTTTGATATCTCTGAGACTGTGAGGACTAAATTGAGGATTTTCCCCACCCAGATTATCTATCTCATCTGACCAATGTACTCCAGGTTTTTTGATTACAATTAAGTAAAGTCTTAGCAGATTCATCAAAACAGATATTACAGTAAGAGGTCACTCAGTGGTGATTTTTTTTTCTCCTTATCATGTTCTTTCATCAACATTGTGGGAATTTCCAGGAGTATAACCGAGCAACATGATCCTTCTAGTGTTCCCATAAGTAAAATTTAAAGCTTTCCAAGAGACAGGAGTAGGATGGTCATTTTGCCTGGCATTCAGGATCTGCTTTAGTGCCAGTATCTGTAATCCCATAACGAAGAGGTTGACAGGATATTCCCACATGGCTCGTAACTTGTCAGCAATCAAGGCTCATGTTACAGTACCACACAATAGCATCTCGTGGTTTCCTATACTAACAATAAAAGACAATGATTCTGCACACTAAAGACTATGGACATGAAGTTTCTTCAAACTAATTTATTCCTTAAACATCCTAAACAAAAAGTTACAAGTGGAAAAATATATACAAAAAGATGACATGAGCTGTTGAATACTTGTGAATATAATCTACCATAAGAAAAGAGAAACAGGAACAGAGAATTGTGCAAAGATAAAACATGCCGTTCAAATATTTTCCCCCAAAGAACACACTTCAATCCAACTTTTCCAGTGGCTTTCCCTTTAGGAGAATCAAGTTAGGTCCAAATCTTCTGTAATGCAACTGAGGTGAATGACTTTAGCTTAAAGATCCAAAAGGTCTTCCTTTATAATTTTTGGTTTCCACCTCTGTGGTGTTGTAGAACTGTCATAATGCAAATGAATGAATGAATGAATGAATGAATGAATGAATGAATGGATGAATAAGCAATAACTCCGAAACAGAGTGATTAATAGATGGAACTTGGAGGTGGAGTGAGGATAATCACAGAAGCATTTCATTTTGATCCATCTATGGGGGGTAAGAACATAACATTAGCAAGTTAGTATTGTTTAAGAAACTTCATTTGTGCTTTTTAGTTTTTTTTTTTTTTTTTTTTTAATTAATTACTCATAGCTTATGTTATTTTTGTTATATTACTTAAGCGATTAGACTGCTCCAAGTAAACAAATTGATCAATTTAATTGTAGTATCACAGCTAACCTGTAATGTCAAGTATAAAATGTCTCAATGTTCTGCACAGAAACAAAGGATCGCATGCAAAATGTGCAGGCTGTGAAGAAGCTAGTCCATCAGCTACCCAAGCCCAACCAAGACACCATGAAACTCCTCTTCAGTCACCTACAGAGGTAGGTTCATGTCATTTGCAAGCATTCAAATCTATTCTGAGTGCACAACTTCCACAAGTCATTGTTTTAGAATATAGTAAAATGGCAAATTAATCATATTTGATATATCCTAGATGTATATTATATCTATATTTTATATATAGGTTACATATATCCAAGATAAATGGACCCATTGTATTGACACACGTCTGTTCTACTTACGATGACTTTTCCTAACTCAATTGTAACATTTACTCTCCCCACTACATATCTAACTGTAACCCTTAGTATTAAATAGTAACTGTAAAATTAACCGTAATTTAAATCCTTATCTCATACTAAACATTACCTTAAATCCTAAGCCCTCCACACACTACACCACACCACACAATAACTACTATTGTATAAGCCCTTAGTCAGGTCTGCTGTGCACTGTTTCACACTAGCAGATTGACAGAGGGTCAAGCTCATGATTTTAAGAGGATGGAGAGGTCAGACATTCTCCTGCCCTTCCTCAGCACTATCCAGGTCCCATATGAGGCTTGGGGAAGTGATCTTAGTGCTGTGTGTGCAAGTTGACTGGCCCCTGTCCACTCTGCCTGTCCTGGACAGGCTAAAGGGCCATATGGCTAAACCCGCATCCCCAGAGAGGTGTTCTGTCCCACCCTTAGCCCTTCTCCATATTTACCAGCCTGCAGAGGAGGCCAACTGACTCATTTTAGATTTATAAGCCCCTCCCTAACTGGAACATACCCCTTGGCCGTGGCGGGAAAACGTGTTTGTCTGTTTGGTTTCACGTGCCAAGTTCTTCAATTAGTCCAAAGCTCCCTATTCATATTCTTGCAAAATTGCCCTTGGAGGATGGCTGCAGGGATAAACTTTCCCTGTGCTTTCTCTTCTCACTTGTTTGCATGATGATAATCTGTATTTTTCTTTCATCCCTCACACACTAACTCTCTAACTAACACTACTCATTGAAACACACCTATAACACACCTTCCCAAAATAGAAATTTGTCCCTACCAAAACAGTTTCAGACATTTTTCACTTGTCTTTTCCCTTTTGAGCTCTGAACTACCAACTCCCTCACCAGGTTTACCACACAGGACCCTGGAAAAAAATGTTATAAAATGTTAAAAAAAAAAAGGTGTCAGTAGCTGTCAGCACAGCTACTGACACCTTTTATAACATTTTTCATTGCCTGATGCATTGTTTCATTCACATGCTTTCACCGCAAGGGCTTGTGGGGACAGGGTAAATCCCAGCCAGTGCCTCCAAGTCTGTCCCTGGCCACAGTATGGCTTCCCTCTGCCCTCTTGCCATGAAAATAATCAACCCAACAATGTCTCATGTGACAGAATGGTAAGCGAGTCTGTGCCAGAGGAACAGTGTCAGAGATGGGGCTGCCACACCCATACCTACTGATGTGGCCAGGCCCTTATTCACTTATTTCACCCATGTCTTTCACCCTGTCCTTTTCTCTCTCACCTCATTACTCTTTCTTCATGTCCCTCCTCTCTTCTCCCACATGTTAGATGCATAGTCTATGCCAAAATTGCACACTAGACCACACCAAATGAGAAACGTGTGATTTATTTATTTGCATACTTATTATTTGCCTATTTCTCCCAACATAAAAGAGATATAGTGTAAATACAGTGTATACACAGTGTGTTCCATAAGTAAAATGGGGCACTGGGGCTTTAATTACAAAGAAAAAAAGAAACTTTTCCATGCCTATCAGATGACCACAGTTCTTATCAGAGATGTCAGATGAGGTTATAAGATTGTAGTTTGGAGAGTGAGAGAATTTCTGTATTTATCATTTATGTGTGTGTGTGTGTGTGTGTGTGTGAGAGAGAGAGAGAGAGAGAGAGAGAGAGAAAGAGAGAGAGAGAGAGAGAGAGAGAAAGCGAGAGGGAGAGAGAGAGAAAATGTGTGAGTTCTCATCTCCAACAGTGAGAGAAAGAGTGTGTTTTACGATCCTTGGCTTTGCTGAGGGGTTTTATTTCAGCCCTGGCTGGGGCTGGGCCTTTAGTAATGCAGGAGTCTATGAAGTTTTTGACTCCTTTGTTGTGGCTTCATCCTCTGCTTGTGTGGAACCAGCGTTCCTCTTTTTTCTCCCAAGTCCGTGGGGTCTGGCTTCAATATGGAGCTGTGTACTTGCATTGTGATGATGTGGTCAAAGAAACCAGATTCTCTGAAGTGTACCTTCACTTAGCCATTCTATTTCTTCCTTCTTTTGTGGGTGTTTTTGTCACTGCTGTTCATGGTTGCCATTTACCACAAGGGTTTTAAAACATCCACAGGCTGAGTTTTCCGTCTCTACTTCTTGCTGACCTTAAAGAGCAGTGAAAAACAAACCTCTGGAACAACCTCTCTATAGGCGTGGCAAAGCCAATGCTAGTCCTGAGATCAGTGGGTACCCAGTGGATTAAATCCTTTTTCAGGCAGCTCTGGTGTATGCAGTCAACATTTAGCATAAATATTTACCCCATAGTACACTGAAGATGCTCACTGGAAACCTTTCAGTATTTTAACTTTAGTGCCTCACACTGGTAGGATTTAGGTTTCACTTTATGACACTGAAGCCTCCTTTTTCACCCTCTGGGCCACTCATCCACCTCTGAGCCATTACCATCCACCATCACTCCTTCATCATCCTCTTTCTAGTCCTCTTCCTCTAGCTCCTTAGACCCTTCTTTCTCTTCTCTTCCCCCTCCCTATCTCAAATTATCATCTGTCCCATGATCCTGAAGAAGTCAATGATCCTGACCCAATTAGAAGAAGCCTTCCAGGCGAGGAGGGAGAGGGACACCATCATGGTCCAGCTCCCATTTCCTGTCATGCCCCCTGCTCGGGAAAATGAGATGCTAATTAATTAGCATTGGCATCTTGGGCTGCGCATGTCAACTTATGTAGAGATATCAATGGCTCGTCAGTTTACATCAAGAGTCCTGTGGTCACCTCCTGGGCATGCTGGACACTTGCTATTATGCATGTCACCATGGCTCCCTTGAATAACTGTGCCAGTATTTTGCCACTACAGTAAGTTGGGTCGAGGATGGAAAGAAGAGAGCGGAAAAAGTATGAGGAGATAAAAAGAATGAGCCATAAAAAGAGGTAGCAAGAGGAGGAAAGGATCAGGGGTGTTATGATGGAAGAATGTTGAGGAGGAAAGAGAAACAGGAAGCAGATGTTAACACTAGCTCTCAGCTGATTGCCAGATAGCAGGAGAATCAGCCCTAGAGCTTAGATGACGTATTCCTCCTATGAATATACAGTAGAATTACTTTAATACTTGAGTCTTCTAATTTGAGATCATTAGTGAGCCATTAGGAATGGCAATCCAGACCGTCCAGATCAATCCAGATCATTGTACTGTTCAAATTAAGTTAAAATCCTGATGCCAGGACAGGCATGGAACAGTGATGTACTGTGTGCAGGCACGGGTCTGAGGTGAATTGTAGACATAAATGGGAAATTATAGTGTGTACACATTCAAATCAGGTTTCACTTGCATTGCACTCAGGATACACAACAAAGTATTTAAGTACTTCGTCACAGAAATGTACCATGTATGCTGTACATGCATAGACTTATACTTTCTGACTTTGTAATTTTGACTCACACACACAGACACATCTTGGACCATGATCTTTTATCATTCTGTCTCATTTAAAACTTTTAAAATCGTAGTTTGCAAGTCCTGCCTTAAGTTTACATTTATTTGTACATAGTAGTCATCCTCTGACTGAATCCACTAAGCCATCTTCATCACTTCATTTCATCATTTCATCATTATTTTTTGTTTTGTTTTGTTTTGAAATTCAAGCTGCATTTTATTTTGAACATGATTTCCAGATTTTTCTCTTCCGATACATTCTAGAATTAATTTCGAGATTCAGAAAGCAGTCTTTACCTTGCCATGTATTTCCCAAACACTAGGCAAATACCAATCTTTTAGCTGTTATGCTCCCTCTCTGTAGAACAGGCTTCCAGTTAACCTAAACTGTGCCACTGGCCTAACCTCTTTTAAAAGTAACCTCAACCATCTTTGATTAAGCCGGTCACTTACTTTGCAGTTTTGTTGCTACATCTGATTTGTTTAGTTTAGTTATTTTTTATTTATGTACTTCTGTTAATGTTCCCCATCGTCTTATCATTATTGTCTGAAGCAGTAGTAGTAGTGGTGGTAGTATCAGTATTATTAGTATTATTTTATTTTACATTGAATTGCCTGGGCATTAAATGTGCTATATAGATAAAATCTGACTTGACCTTGACTTAAAATCCTGTAATTGGGATTTGGATTCATCTTTGCAAGCACAGATCAACTTCCTGATACTTAGTTTACCCACCTGTAAACTAAACCTGAAATATGAATACAATTAATGTAACTTTCTTACAACAGTTTCTACCAACTGATCAGCTTTTTTGCCAATTAGTTCGAAAGATGACATGTGTGATGCATGTGTATCCTACCACGTACCAGTGTTAGGATGAAAACACCAAAATGAAAACCAATAACAGTTTGCTTTACAGTAGTGCTATTTAATCACACACTGACTTTATTAGTGTTGCAATATTATTACTTCACTGTGCATTCTTTCTGACATTATAGACTGAAGGCACATTTCAAGTAAAATTTAATTTCTTTGCTCAAAGTGAGACGATGATAATTATTCATCATGATTGTGTCAGTGTGGATGATCATCAGGAGTTTCTTTCATTAATGAGGTTGAGGAATATGCATGGAACACATGTGCTCAGTCCATAGTGTAATGTTACATGGCAGGACAAGATGTTGGCTATCACATGCAGTTAACCCTTTAAGAGCCAAGCTTGCAGTGGCTTCAGATGCTGATTTTGACCTCATTAGGAAAGCCCTCAGAGGGCGAGTAAATGTTGTACACTTGTTTACATACATCCTAAAATACAGCTAGAACTATTGTGTCCATATCAAAAACCAATCAGATACTGGGAAAAATAGAAGACAAGAAAAAGAAAACTTATTTACAGGAGTATACATGTGCAACACATCTAAGCAAAAACAGTGTGTGCGCGCTATGAGGACAGAAAATTTACAGCCTGTGTTTTTGCTTTGTGTTTTATGACATGTAAGCCATAGATAACATCAGTTTGGCTCTGCAAAATACCAGCTTTAGACGCCACAGCGGCACAGACGAACATGCCTGGCACACTGACAATACCTTTTGGATGCAATTATGCACTGAGAGGCCCTGTGTGCATCCGTTTTGGGCAAGAGGGGACTCAATCCCACCTCAGAACGCTTCGTCAAGAACCCACTGACAGCTTGGAGAGCAGCCCTGTGCCGCGGTCCTTCCATCTTGTTCCAGGCCTCACTACATAACAGGCCCAGAAGCCTGCGGGCTGCCTCCTTCATTTGGTTGGTCCCCCTCAGCCTTGCCTGCCTCTGTCCGCCAGCCAAGCCTCAGCACAAGGAGAATGCTACACTCTTCTACACACTCTCTGCTCCATAGTACAGAGTAGAGACAGTCCTCAGATGCTCCCTACCCTTGGCTTAAAGTCTCACCAGAACACCTATCTAAACAATAATTTCAAAGGAGAAGACAGTTGACACTAATACACATTGTTCACTAGAGTCTAGGTGAATGCAGTGTAGTTGTCTACCTTTGTGACCTGTTGCTAACCACAGAAAATGTAGTCTTAGTTTAGTTGTGGATCTTGTTCTCCAGTGCCAAACTTTTCTGGTTTCCTTGCCTTTCCAGACTCCTTGCGTTAAACCTCTATCCACATTACTTTTAGAACTTTCCCTGTTGAGTCAATGGATGTTCTGCAATGTTCACCACTGCTGAATTTGTGGTGTGGAGAGTGAGGGGTTTGAGTTGTGGCTGAACCTGGATCTTTCAGTACCTAAAGCTGGGTTCACAAAATGATATACCAGTGTTGCCAGTCTTGCAACAAGATAATCTTTCAGCAGGGACCATTTAAGGGTAAAAACTACCGTGCATACAAATCTGAAAGATAATATAGATACATACTGAGCCCATAAAATGGAGAAGTGATGAAGTATCTGCAAAGAACACATCTGATCTTTATGTACCCCAGATCTGAGCTTGAAAAGCTATGTTTATATTAAATTTATAAATGCATAATGCATTGTTTGCTGAGTGACTATATTGGATGAGCTGTACAATAATACCCCCATATGATCTTGCTTGCTATATACAATAACAATTTTGTTTTGCTCTTTTTTTTTTGTCAGAGTCCTGGTCTATTCTTCAAAAAACCTAATGTCAACTCAGGGCATCAGTATTGTCTTTGGCCCAACACTGATGTGGCCTGAGCTGGACTCCGGGAACATGGCAGTCAACATGGTATACCAGAACCAGGTTGTGGAGTTCATTCTCATCGAGAGCCAGGAGATCTTTGACCTTGACAAAAAATAGGTAGTAAAGTAAATTTGCAAGCAGCCAACCACCCCCCACCTCACTGAGTATGCTCAAGTACCTAACAGCTTTCAAAGGGAAGAATTTGTACAAATGTAAAAAAAAAAAAAAAATACTGAAAAATAATGCAGTGCTGGTTCTGGTGTGGACTGTGGGAATAATTTGGTGGCTAGTATTCGACCAAAATTTGGGGATTATCCTTTTTTAGTTAATACCAGTCAAGTTTTCACCATTGTAGACTTATGTCTAAAAATACTTTTAAAATAATAGGTATTAGTTAAATTAGTTAAATTTATAACTGAATAATAATGAAATTGCTGTTTAAAGCACTCAAATATGTGAAGAGGAGGACAAAGACTACTCAAATGCAGTAAATATAGCAGAGTATTTTTGATGTGATTGGTTTGATGCCATCTCTGCTGAAGATAGACATAATTAGAATGAAATGCGACGACATCACAGAACTACTCAACCACTGGGTTGCTCCAAAAATGGCATGGTCATTATATGGCGGAATTTGTCTGTATTCTCTCAAATAATTATGCCCACTTCCTACTGTGGTTCTGCAATCAATGTTGTATCACTGAAAAGGGGGGTTTGCTCCTCATGCGTATGAATAGGTTTACCTTGAAAATGTAATAATGGTCTGAACATACTGATTGCAAATATCCTTTGTCAGTCTTTAAACTGCCTCAAACTGTCTCTGTGATGTTCCTTTTGAACAATGTGCTAAATGTTGGAGATATTTTTTGTTACAATTTTAATTTGTCATCATTATTATTATCATTACTATTGCTAACTTTGGATAACATTTCTTGAAGAGCCTGTATTTGGACTTGATAAATGATCATTCCCCTTTCCAGTGTTTCCAGTATCTTTGTTCAAAGCTGTTTCTTTCTGGCTTGCCCTGAATTGCTGCACAAAGCTGGTTTGTTTGTTTTGTTTGTTTGTTTGTTATTACTCCATCCATTTTGCATACACAGTTATCCCTATTCAGTGTCATGGGGTCTTGGGGCTGATCCTAGTCCTCTACTGCATACATTTTTTAAAGATTAATTAATTCATTCATTTTTAGGAGAAAATTATTTCACCCTGTTTTTCCTTTTTAACATGTTCAACACGTATTTATCCTTTCACAATATGTTGCTCCAGTGCTGCCACAGTTAAATGTCCAGCAATTTCGCAATTCTCCATTATTCAAGGGAAATAAAAAAAAGTCAAAATTAAGGAAATACATTTTCTAGTAAATTTGTTGTTGTACATTATTCCAAATTAGGTTAAATGTAAGCAGGCTGCACAACAAGGAACATACATGAGCATGTGCATATTGAACATCTTGTCACCTAGTGTGATCAACAATGGATCCTCAGATCCTTACAAACAAGTTAGACATGGAATACCTTATCTCATCCAAGAATAAACAGGAATATTTTCATTAAGCCAATTCTTATAGCATGGAGTGGAGGTCAATTCCTTTTTTTTTTTTTCAAAATAGCCCTTTGGCTATAACCATCCATTGCATTTATGGCGGCATCCCTCACATCTCAGTTGCTGTGGCACAAAGAAGACTCCGAGCAAACCAGGTCATATCAGATATTCTTCTCTGGAGACTACCCCGCCCATCAAGAGGAAGTAGACCACTTACATTTCCAGATGTTCTGAGCAGGGATACAGGACTGACTGTGAATGAACTTGGTGTGGCAATGAACAACAGAGACCAGTGGAAGCAGCGCGTGTGGATGTGGCACTAGAACAATAATGATGATGATGATGATAACCATCCCAAACATGAGAAACTACTGAATCTCAAATGATAACTCAAAGGCACTCTCAGAGCAACCCATCACAGCAAAAATACAATCAGGAATAATTTGCTTTCCAATTATTACACTATTGAAATATCTCAATCCAAAACTGAACTTATAGGAAATAAAAAGATGAGGTAGAGTCTCATCACCAGAATTATATGTGTGACATTGGGGTGAAATAGAAGTTGAATCTTATTCACCTTGAATAGTATAAGCGATGTACTGTTTTAAATTGAATGAGCTGAAGCATTAATATTAACAGAACAATCTTTATTTCTACCCAACCCTTCTTCCCAGAGCTCATCGGGCAGTTCAGAACCATTTTCCTTGTGCTAAGTCCCCTTAACATGGTTAAAAGAGATGATCTGTTTAAAGAGTTTAACTAGCTGTGAGACTAATGCCCAGGTCACAGTGTGAGCAGTCCGTGTGTGCCACAGGCCCTCTTGATTTTCATTTTAGCACCCATATTAAAAGATTAGAGCCACACAGCCTGGAGAGCAATGTGTGTCAGGCGCGGCTCGAGCGTCACTGAAGCAGAATGCCATTTAGAGTTACGGCGTCAAGCCTGTTTTCTCTGTGTCAGACATGAATAAATCCATTTTTTTGCAAACTACTTTAATTGCATAGAGAAAGTGAAGGCTATGCCTATGTGGATTTTCAAGGATGCTGAAGTTGCCAGTCATGGTCCCATGTTGCTGCAACCTTCTGTTTCAGAGACTGCCTTACAAAGTTTCTGGCCTGCAGATATTGGAAAAAGCGCCTACATGTGAGATAACATTTAACTTTTACTTGATTAAAAGCAGCAAGATGTTTATTTAAAAAAATCAAATCTTTAATCATCAACAATCCTTTTTCTGCCCAAATGGTAAAAATTTTGATTATGGTAGAATGGTGCATATACAGGTGCATTCAGAAAGTATTCAGAACCCCTTCACTTTTTTCACTTTTGTTATGTTGCAGCCTGATGCTACAATCGTTTAAAATATTTTTTTTCCTCACTAATCTACATTCAGTAACCTATAATGCCATAAGTGAAAACAGAATTTTAGAAAGATTTCCAAATTCATTAAAAAGGAAATTACACTGTGCAGGATCTATACCAATCCACAGGATCTGTTTTTCCTCATTTTTTCATGTTTTGATTCTGGCAGTTAAAACAAAGAAGCAGCTGTGCCAAGTTGTGTGAATACCATTGTTGTGCTGAAAAATTGGAAGCTACAAGACACAATGCGACCTAGATTTTTGTGGGTGTCCATACAGTTAGACTTGTGTGCCCAAATAAAAGGTATGTTATGACCAGGTGAGGGGCCACATTCAAAGTTTAAAATTGATTGTAATCAAGTTTCTATACTAATGCATTATATTTATAAACATATTCATTTATATCACTTTTCCTTTTCAAACTCCTTTTTAATAGGTTGATTAATTATTGCCATTTCATATATTCAGAACTTATCACCAGTGTGTGATGTAACATCTCAGTGGGTGTAGCAGAGCTGCCAACTTTTCCAAAAACCTTGGAGTGAGATTTGTTTGGTGGGGTGGGGGGGGGGCCTGACCTGACCGGGTGGCGCACTGTGCGGTGCCGTGGCCACCAGGTCTGCCGGATCTGACAGGTACGCCGCGCACACAGACTGCCGTACTTTCATTATAAACCGACTTTTTGTTTATATGCGGTTGCAGCAGCACAACTGACAACAACATAGACAACATGGTTGATTATTGATTGCACAACGCGGCGATTTGCCAGTAATCGCACTGTGCGCATTATACGATTTTGCGGAGGAAGGAGGAAAGTTGCATGATTTACACCGTATCCACGTTCGCGCTGCGTGCGTGACCATGCATGTGCTCGTGCATGAACGCTTGGGCGTGGTACAAACTTTGTAATGTGAGTAGCCTCTAACTCATTCATTTCATTGGATAATATGCTGGTGGGGTGAGGTGGAAGTCCCTGATCGATCGAAAAGATTCTTCTGATTGGCTGGGCCTCTTGTAAAAGTGGCCCAGCCGCCGCTGCCTCTGCTCTGTAGGCATAACTTATCGATCACAAGTGGCTTTTCTCAGGCTCAACAGATAGATCACAGATAAACAGAACCGTTTTTAGTCAAGAAAAAAGGCTCTTGATGAGCACTTCAGCGTGAGAAATCGGAGGTGTGGCGTGAGAGCGTGTGAAGCCAATCAAATGCGTGAGTCTCACGGCCAATGCGTGAGAGTTGGCAGCTCTGGTATAGTTGAGTTGTCTTCCCACTCAGTTTATTAAAGTATAGTTTTTGAAGTGGAAATCCTCTGTATGGCACACAAATGTTCATCAGCTCAGTTTTAACTAAATAACCAAAATTCTGTGAAAACCGCATGGTGCCAGTAGTTTCCCACACAGCGTCACTGCATTTCCGTGATTTTGTTAGCCAGCATGAAACTTGATGGTAGCATTTCAGTTGTGTACTGCCCACACAGCGTGTACAGGAGTTGCTACAAGCTCAACCCAACTCATATCCTCAGGATTGTTGGTGCACAGCACCTTTGTGAAATAAACAGGAGAATTTGTTTTCCCAAACAAACATACATTCAGCAAGGGGATTGGATTCAACTATAAATCATGATTTACATCTAAGAGCCAGATCAAACTGTCTTACAGACTGGATCCAGCCTTGGACGTTATTTTGCCCATGTGTGTTATAGTCTTAAAGAATAATGATTTAAGGAAGATCTGTAAATTTTGAAAAAAGATACAGAAATTTAAACCACTCATCTGACCTACCAGAAACAGTGGCAGAATCCTCCAACCTTCTATTATTATTATTATTATTATTATTAGTAGTAGTAGTAGTAGTAGTATTTTTGTAATGCAACCATTTCTACATAATTGAGCTTAAAGAGATGCTGTGGATTCTTTGAAATTTCAGCCCAAAATAGACAAACTGTTCAGGGTAGATTTTAAAGAGCAACAGAGTTGAAGTTAAGTTTGCCTGTACATGTTGTGGAGCTCTATATAAGTCAATATTCTGACACAGTTCTTCTGTGTTTCTCCTACCCATTCATGTGTATTGTGTTCACAAAATTGCTCTCAAAAACAGTTCTAAACAAAATATGAACAAATCACAAAAATGACTCAAAGAGTATCACATAAGGAAAAGGGGTAATTATTAGTCGTCCAAGCCCGACTGGGCTGGGGGCCACGCTCAGAGCCAGCCCGTGGCATAAACGGGCTATGCAGTTGCTTAGGGCCACAACCACCAGAGGGGCCACACACTAACTGTGACTCTGTGTTTCTACTCTTACCATAGACTGTATAACAAACACGGACTTTCACAAATAGTCTGTGTTGTGTCAGTTAAATGCTGCTAATTAAACCTTTGTTAACCTTTCTTGCTTCCGCACTCAGACCGTAATTGGAACGCACCAGGGAGACTTATTTTCTGCTCCAGGGCCGAAGTTGGTAGGACTGACCCCCCTTTCTTTATGGCTGAATGGCCAAGTAACACACACAAATCGGGCTTGAGTCTTGAGGAGTTCCCGCATTTATTTTTCTGACAAAAGCTCTAAGGGCACACACCTTATTTCTTCTCGTTTGCAGCTACCTTTACAACACGCTTGGCCCCGGTCGCCAGCTTTACCAACACACACACTCCCACCTGCTCAGCCACTGCGCACCATATAGCGCACTGTACTATCCCTTAAAGGGGTCACGGCACTTGTATAACACCTTGATTACAGCTGCAACATGGGTCCTAAACGGAAATGTAGGAGTGGCGCTCAAGGGCGAAAAAAGAGAAGATTGGAAGAGGAAAAAAATGGTGAGGGAAAAAGGTTTGTTCTTAGGCCCGTTTCCACCGCAGGAACTGGGCTGTTGTCGCGTGTCTCCACCACAGGAACTACCCCTAAGGAGAGAGTTCCTGAACTTTCGTGCTAGCTAACGTTAGCTAACGCTAACAACACACTTTTTAGCCGGCATTTTTAGGGACGCTAACGTTAGCTTTAGGGAACATTAGCTAACGCTAACAACAGGCTTTTTTAACAACACGCATTTTGATGCCCAGGTCATGGTCGCGCAACCGCCTGGTAACTTTACAGGAACCTTCCTCCTACTCGGCCCTCTCAGTGGAGACACGGCAGTTGAGAAGGACGAGCGAGAGGACGTTCCTGTAGTAGCTCCTGCCCCCCAAATACTACGAGGAACCTTTTGGTAGAAACGGGCCTACTGTTCACTGAATCTGAAATTTTAAGCATAATATAAGTTACCAGATACTAGGGCTGCACAATATTAGGAAAACATGCGATATGTGATAATGCTGTTGAGTGTTGCGATGACAATATGACTTGCGATAAATAAACAAATACTTAAGTATATAGTGTTAATGTCTTTCTGCTTTGGATTTGCTGGTAACATAGACTCCACACAGACAATGAATAGCCTATGCAGACACTGAAAAAACAAAAAAACAAAAAACGAAATCCAATGTTTCCATTCCAACAAGATGTTTTTATTGAAAGAACTGCACCTGGCTGCAGCTGCTCTATTGACATTGAACCAACTTAGGTGCACAGCAACACAATTTCTCGATCACAGAGCATTTTAATGCCTCCTATAAAACATTTATGCTACTCAGAAACATGGATAGCAGAAACATGCCCCACTACCTGGATTGTTGAAATAAAAAATAAGTACGTAAAATAAGTTAAATAATTTTAAATCTTAAATAAACAGATAGTGAACAAAAGAATTTAAATCCACCTGCAGTGTCTCGCATAGCAAATGTTTCACCTTTTCTATGCCAACAAGTCATTGGGGTATGGGGTGGGGGGTTGAGTAAACCACCAAATGATATGATAAATTATAAAATAAACAAGAAACAAAAACAAAAATAATGATAAACCTTCATAGTAAGTTCTTTGCCAAAAAACTAGCAAAAGGAACAATCTATAACAATGCCAGTTAAACTCAACTTGCGCTGGAGAACAGTCACTGTAGGGCAATATGTAATGTAATGTACTGTGTGTCTGTGTGTGTATTCATGTAAGTGTGTGTGTGTCTCTGTGTGTGGACACTTGTGTGAACATGTTTTCTTATGGCAAGTTCTTCGCTAGGAAAACCAGCATGTTTACTTTGCTAGGTATTAAGCATGTGCGTTGGCATGTTACAACATTTCCTGATGTGCTAAAAAGTCTCTTTGAGGGTGAACTAGTTGCAGGTATACAGAGATACTTCCTGGCAAGTTTACTCAGATGTGGGTAGCTGACCTGATGGAGTTTCCACCAAGCCAGAAGGTCTGCTTCACTGTCTATGGTGGGGGACAGCAAGTAGCTGTTGAGTTCAGCTTTCACAGTTTGTGCCGGTTGCACAGAAGATGAAGAAGGGACTGGGGCAAGGGCATTCTTGAAGAAACTGCCCAGGGATTTTTTTTTGCCTTCTTCACAGTGGCACTGGTTGGATCCATGTTCTGGGCCTCTGGGTCAGTGGGGTTCCTCTCCTAGAACAGAGAGAAAAATACAGTGGGAAAACATTTATTCATTTTGCACTAATATTCAGTTATATGTCATGTTCCATTCAAGATCATGCAAAATTATTATATATTATATGAATATTCTATCAGGCTTGTGTCAAATAAACATTATAACATTATTACCTTAAGTGCTTTTGCTTCCATTTCTGACATCACCCTGGTCTTGATTAGGGGTGCTCGATCGCAGGTACCTCACGATTCGATGCGATTTTGATTATGGCAGCTTCGATTTTTTGATTATAGCGATTACAGTGTTTGTCGATTCGATGCGATTATTGGTGCCACGATTCTTCGATTATTGCGATTTTTACAGCTATTTTCCATGCAAGACTGATTTTGTGTTAATCTGTGGCTAGCTTTGGAAATAAATAGCCCATAAATTAACTCATGTCACTCTCAAAATAAAGATTTTTTGAACATTTGACTAGGAATTATTTTTCAAAGTGTCATGGTTTGGTGTTTTCTGTGTTTTTGTACTTTGGTTGAACACTTGTTTTTCTGTTTTCCTGTGGTCTCTTGTCCTGTTTCCCATTAGTATTTTCACCTGTGTCTGGTTAGTCTTGTTTGCCCCTCCCAGTGCCACACCTGTCCTGTGTCTGTCAATTATTCCTTATTGTTCTGATCCCTCCCAGTGTTTCCCTCAGCCTATCCTCTGTGTTCTCCTGTCTTGTGCTCCAGCCCCTTTCCCAGGTGTGTCTTGTTAGCTATTTAGTTCTTGTGTATTTAAGTCCTGTTTTGAGTTCTGTTCCTTGTCCAGTTATTGTCTTAGCTGTCATGTGTTCCCTGCGTTCCCTGTGAGCTGATTAAAATATTTTGTTGCATCCTGAACTTCGTGCCTTGTGCCTCCTGCATTTGGGTCCTAACCTACCACCCGGCGTGACAGAATAACTGGACCACAACATGGACCCAGCGGAGCAACGCCTTTTTAAAGAAAAGGTTTTTCATTTTGAACGGACTGTGGAGAACCTCATGATGGCTCCGTCCCATCAGGAGGCTCATCTCCTGAAAGAAATATTTGTCCAACAGCGGTGGTTTAAGGAGAGGCCTTGGGTGAGTCACTTTGTCCCCCGTTTGGATGTTGTCCGTAACAGACTTAACAATTACCTACTGAACACCTCATTGGACACTCCAGTTTCCTCCCAACCTGCACCCCAGTCTCATCTGCCACAGCTGCTTCCTGTTGTTTGTCCTGCTGCTCCATCCCAGAACCCATTTCTGGGAACCCGACTGGCATTTGGAGGTCCTCGTAGCCACCAGCTGGCCAGGCGCCGGCTTGCTGGTCAACAGCGTGCTAGCTTCAAGTGTGTAAGCCACTTGCAGGCTAGCCGCAACCCAGCCACCAGCCTCAGCAGCCTGGCGGGCTCAGCTACGAGCTCCAGCAGCCCAGTGGGTCAGGCCACGAGCCCCAGAAGCTCAGCTACGAGCCCCAGCAGCCCAGTAAGTCAAGCCCCGAGCCCCAGCAGCCCAGTAAGTCAAGCCCCGAGCCCCAGCAGCCCAGTAAGTCAAGCCCCGAGCCTCAGCAGCCTAGCAAGCCCAGCTACTAGCCTCAGCAGCCTAGCAAGCCCAGCTACTAGCCTCAGCAGCCTAGCAAGCCCAGCTCCCTGTGCTCGACTGGCTGACCCGGTCCCAGTCCCTGTCCCAGTTCCCCGAGTTCGACTGACTGACCCGGTCCCAGTCCCTGTCCCAGTTCCCCGAGTTCGACTGGCTGACCCGGTCCCAGTCCCTGTCCCAGTTCCCCGAGTTCGACTGGCTGACCCGGCCCCAGTCCCTGTCCCAGTTCCCCGAGCCCGACTGGCTGACCCGGCCCCAGTCCCTGTCCCAGTTCCCCGAGCCCGACTGGCTGCCCCGGTCCCGGTCCCAGTTCCCCGAGCCCGACTGGCTGCCCCGGTCCCGGTCCCAGTTCCCCGAGCTCGACTGGCTGCCCCGATCCCAGTTCCCCGAGCCCGACTGGCTGCCCCGGTCCCAGTCCCAGTTCCTCGAGCCCGACTGGCTGTCCTAGTCCCTGTCCCAGTCCCCCAAGCCCGACTAGCTGCCCCAGGCTCAGTTCCCACTGCCCTTGTGACAACCCCGGTCCCAGCCCCCAGGACCCGTGCAGCACTCATCCCAACCTCCCAGGGCTGTGCTGCTGCTTCCTCGGTGTCCTGCGTCACTGGTCCCACCAGCTCATCAGCGGTCAGGCAGCCCTCAGTCCACGCTGCCGCTGCCCGGCAGTCCCGAGTCCATGCTGCCGCTGCCCAGCGGTCCCGAGTCTACGCTGCTGCTACCCAGCGTCCCAGAGTCCGCGCTGCAGGACGTTGGGGCCGGCCTGCAGTGTGGTGCCACCCACACGGCTGCCATCCACGGAGGTTCCGCCTTGGCTGCGAGTGCCCTGGCCGTCCGCCCGAGCGCCGCCACGTCCCTGGTTCCCAGCGCCCTGGCCGTCCGCCCGAGCGCCGCCACGTCCCTGGTTCCCAGCGCCCTGGCCGTCCGCCCGAGCGCCGCCATGTCCCTGGTTCCCAGCGCCCTGGCCGTCCGCCCGAGCGCTGCTCTATCCCTAGTTCCCAGCGCCCTGGCCGTCCACCCGAGCGCTGCTCTGTCCCTGGTTCCCAGCGCCCTGGCCATCCGCCTGAGCACCGCCCCGTCCTTGGATTCCTGCGCCCTGGCCGTCCACCCGAGCGCCAGGCCTTCCCTGGTTTCCTGCGCCCTGGCCGTCCACCCGAGCACCGCCTGATCCTTGGTCATCTGCCCTCTGGCCTTCCACCAGACTCTGGCTCTGAGCTCTGTCTTTCGGCCTCCTCCTCCCCCCGTCTTAGGACGGCCATCCATCCCCGTGCCCCAGAGACTGTTTTTGGGACGTCAGGAGCCGTCCCTTGAGGGGGGGTACTGTCATGGTTTGGTGTTTTCTGTGTTTTTGTACTTTGGTTGAACACTTGTTTTTCTGTTTTCCTGTGGTCTCTTGTCCTGTTTCCCATTAGTATTTTCACCTGTGTCTGGTTAGTCTTGTTTGCCCCTCCCAGTGCCACACCTGTCCTGTGTCTGTCAATTATTCCTTATTGTTCTGATCCCTCCCAGTGTTTCCCTCAGCCTATCCTCTGTGTTCTCCTGTCTTGTGCTCCAGCCCCTTTCCCAGGTGTGTCTTGTTAGCTATTTAGTTCTTGTGTATTTAAGTCCTGTTTTGAGTTCTGTTCCTTGTCCAGTTATTGTCTTAGCTGTCATGTGTTCCCTGCGTTCCCTGTGAGCTGATTAAAATATTTTGTTGCATCCTGAACTTCGTGCCTTGTGCCTCCTGCATTTGGGTCCTAACCTACCACCCGGCGTGACACAAAGACACAAAATATTTTGACTATGTAATCTGGGAGTGAAAGAATTGCATGAGCCAGTTCCATCATAACAAAGTAATTAAAAAATTTGGTACACAGGCAGTACAGTACACCATTGACTTTTATGTATGTATGTATGTATGTATTATAGTTTATAATTTATCGTGTTGCGAAAGTACTTGACGGTGGCGTTCGTTTCGTGGGTGGAGATAAAAGGCCCGGCGGATCAGGAGGGGGCTTGTCTGTAAAGCCTGGTTTGACGTACAGCTTCATGGGACGCAGGGCGAACGAGGGCAACCGCAAATTAAAGCCCGACTCCTTCAGTGTTCGCCACGATGAAATTACCTAAAATATGTCACCGTGTCTTTCAACGAATGCACAAAAAATCACAAAGATGCTGCCGAAAAAAACATAGAAAGCTTGAGGGGATTCATATTTGAGCAGCCGGGTAACCCACTGTGTTCGGTGGCCTCCCTGGAGAAATAGCCTACCTCTCCCTGCTGCCTCCTGATCCACCTGCCTTTTATCTCCACCCAAAGCGGACACAGTGTGACAGCGCCGATGTATGGTAAATTATCAGTATACTTTTATTATTATTGTTACAGCCGACGTTAGGCATAGCCTACGTCTGTGCAAAAACACACCTGTCGCGAAACGCACGCCACCGTCCCTGCAAAGAGGAGTCCAAACATAATTGAACACTATTTTAACAATTGCACTATTAATGGAAATATCCAATTCAACATTAACGAGCCCGAATAGCCTGATGTGACATGATGATGGCGCTAGATGAAAAAGCAATCTTACCGTCTGCGCTCTGTTCATTCTGTCCACTCTATCTTGCTTGGTGGAAGAATGAATAGTTCTCAATTTTATTGTTGCATTTTTACCAATAAATTATTGATTTTTTTCTTGTGTGTTTATTTTATGGGCTATATGTAGGGTAACCGTTTTATAAAAGCAAGTCCCTTGAAGCCGTGAGTTACATTTATTTTACAACGGCTTTCCGTTTGCTATGGTCCCACCTGCTAAACTGTCCGGGTGGCGCACGCGTTACCTACTTTTTGTTCCGGGTACCCGTTTTTTTTCCGGGCTTGGTGGAAAAGAATCGACGTGAAAAAATCGATGCAAATCGATGCAAGAAAACATTGCGATGCATCGCAATTTCGATGAATCTAACCCACCTAGTGGTGGGTTAGATTCATCGAAATTGCTGTCTGAGACCTTTTCAGCGCTGATGTAGCTGGCTTTGAATCTGGGATCGATGAAGCACGACATATCCAGAAGTTCCTGGGTTTCTGGGTTGTCATACTTGGTGTTCATGTAGTCCAGAATTTTCATCTTAATGGACTTTGTTAAACCACTGTCCTCTTCCCTCTCTGCAAGGACTGATGTCTTCATCAGATGAAGGACTGGTTTCACACATGAAACACTGACATAACTCTCACCTGAAAGAGCATCTCTAAATTCTTGCAGAGGCTGTAGTGCCTGGTTTACAGACTCAAGTATATCCAGGTCCTGCCAGGTGGGAACGAAATGCCTTGATTTTCTGTCTGCTGAGAGGACATCAGATACGGCCCGCTGCTGCTCCAGGGCTCTCTCGATCATCTTTTGCCTGAACCCCCACTTGTTGTGCTCCCGCTGTGCCTTTTTCAGTGTCACTTTCTCTTTCCAGCTATGGGAAAAGTGTCCCATCAATTTTTTGCAGAGCCCAGCAGCTCGACTAATGCGGTCATCAGATTTAACAGCATTTTCTGGGGGGTGGGGAGAACACAAGACAAACGTTTATGATTTAAAACCTACTGGCAAAAATGACTGCAATATACACCATAGTTTTGTAACTACAATAATTAAAGATACTACAACATTTTACACTGACAACAATCACCTACCCTGTAGCAGCCTAACTTGTGTGTGCATGTCATGAGCTAATAAAAATCAATAGGTTACAAAGCAACATACTATGCAATACAAAGTCTGCAATTTGTTTTTCATGTCTCACTTTATTCTTTATGCTACACACTATCACTTTAATACAATAATTACTTCATTTTCTTCATCTAGTGAACGAATAATTAGATGTATTACAAAATAAGAAGATTACAATTAAGACTACCGTTTACAGTGACAAGCAGATCAGTTTATTCTCTTAGTCATTTAAACACTTACCGATGGCCAGATACAGTCTGTGGCCAAAACACTGAAGTCTGACCCAATTGTTGAGTTCTGTGGCTTTCACAACGTTGGCGCCGTTATCTGTTGTGATGCACACTTGCCGGTCTTCATGCAAATCCCAGCTGGCCAACACTTCACGTAATCCAAGAGTTATGTCCAAGACATAGCTCTTGGATCCAAGAGATAACAGTGCATGAGTCTGGAAAATACACTATCTCTAGACATCGTGTTTTCAATTCAAGGTCGTCAGTGAGGAAATGCACAGTGAAATTCAGGTAGGGCTCTGTGGTGCGACTAGACCAAAGGTCTGTAGTACCTGCATAATGCTCAACTTGACTCAGTTCGGAATGAACCGTCTGCCGACAGGTGTCGTACATCTGTGGGATGGCGACACAGGAAAAATAATTCCGTGAGGGAATCTGGTATCTGCGGTCCAGTTTATTTATCAGACTCACAAAGCCCTCTCTTCTCACTGTATTTATAGGCATCATGTCCTTAGCCAAATAACGTGAGATGGTCTCCGTTATTTCTTTGTGGTGCTTTGATGTTTTTTCATAGGAAGTTACACTTGCAAAACTCTGGGGAATGGATGCCTGCTGGACTGCTTTGCTGCTACGTGACTTTAAGTCTGTAGTTTTGCTTTTGCTAACGCTAGCTTCGTGGAGAGCTTTGTACAGATCTTTGTGGTTGTATTGTAGGTGGCTGTGGAGATTAGTCGTATTTCCCCTGCTGGATGCTACAACTGTTTGGCATAACTTACAGAGAACCTGGGTTTGTAATGTGTCATATTTGTTGAAACCGTCTGCTATTTCCAAATAGCAGACGTGCTGTGTCTTTTAGGCACGAGTTCTTCTTCGCCCACATTTTCCTCGCATGTCTCTGTCGCTTCCGCCAACACGATGCCCTCTTCTCTCCACGCAGTTTGCGACCTCAACCACAAGCAGTTACTTGGGGGTGGGCATCTAATGCAGTAAGGCTCAATCTGATTGCCAAATATATTTACATGTAGAGCATGGATGAAACACACTATTTTTACGATATGCAGTTTTTACGATTGCACATGTTGAAATGGGGTTTTCGAGGGAACTTTCGAGGGAACGGTGAGGTTGCGATAGCCTAGCAAAAATTCACCCATGTTGCGCAGATGGGAAAAAATTCGCTTTAAGTGGATTTCCAATAAAATTGGAAAGTTGGATTGTTTAGAAAAGTCATAGCACACTTCTCCCCATCGGGCCACACATTTTTCATGTTTAGTGTATGAGTCTAACACGAAAACTGTGGGAGGCATAGGTGGAAATCCTGGGGGGGCTCGTGGGGGACAAGACCCCTCCATCCATAAAGTTGCCCCCCCCCCCCCCCCCCCCCAAGAAAAAAAAAAATCATTGTTAATACTAATAAATCATTTTGAATAATATAGTAATATTCAATGAAAGCACAATGCAAGCGGTGCTAATTATAAACGTAAAATAGTGTGTTTTTTGCCTCCAAGTGGTTTGGTCCGCATCCTGCTACCGGCAGAGCGGCAGCTTGGTAACTTTCAGTCAGTCCGTCAGCCCGAGAGGCAGCAGCCTAGTAATAACTAGCAAGAAAACCTCCTCAAGTGAAAGCCAGCGAGTCATTTATCACACCACAAGCACAAGGTTTTAATATGAAAAGCGATTTCCATTTCCTCTAGTTTTAGAGCTTATTTTGAGTTTCTAGTTCTTGTAAAGCTACTTTGATGGACTGTAGTGGAAATAGAACAGTAAGCAAAGAAATTTGGTTAGAGGATTATTGCTTTTAATAGCATTATTTAAAACATATGAACATGCTGAGCGCTCAACACTGTACGGCAAATTTCAAAGGAGCGTAAGAGAGAAAGAGAGAGGTACAGTTGTGCCAGACAGCAATTTTTTCATGTTCCCCCCAACAATTACTCTCAGAAATTTTGCTGTTTATTGTCCTCCCCAATAATGAAATGGGATTTTCGCCCCTGGTGGGAGGAGTAGTGAACCGAAATTTATACAGAAGAATAAAGTAAAACTAGAAAATTCCCGCGCAGAAATTTTGAGTGTGCCTCAGGGGCCGTTGTCGGGGGGCTGTTACTATGTAGTGTATGTGTGTGGAATCTGCGTGGTGGTGTGTGTGTCTGTGTCACTAAAAAGTATCAACAGTGATCAATGAACAAAGTGAACTGCACTCAGTTATATTGTGTGTGTGTGTGTGTGTGTGTCTAAGAGTGTGTAGAGTGTGCATTATATCAATAAATGTCCTCACAAGGATATAAAAACAGGAATATGTGTGTCTGTGTGTGGGCATGTTAGTGCGCACATTTGATGCTACCCACCATTAAAAAGTGAAAAACCTTTCTAAATTGAGGATGATTCAAAGGACTTCATATGCATACCTTAACAATAGGACTGCATACAGTCCTATGACTGAATTAATAGCCTACACCTCTTATTTTTCCCGATTTCCCGAGCATTTATATGGGCTAGGCAAACTTCAATCCACATGATAAAAATTAATCTATGGACCACCAAAGTAACGTTTGACTGTTTAATTAAATCAACTTAACCACGGTTGGAGGGGGTGTGCTCCAGTACGGTACGGGCGCTCATGGTACGGGCGCTCATGCACGAGCACATGCACAGTCGTGCACGCAGCGTGCGAACGTGGATACAACGTAAATCATGCCGTCCTCCTGCTTCCGCAAAATAGTTTAATGCGCGCAGCGCGATTAACTGCAAGTCGCGGTATTGCACAATCAATAATCAACTAATAATAATAATCAACCAGATCCAGCACACCTGACCGGATGGAGTGGAAAAATTTACAATAGAAAACAAGTCAGATTTGGCGTGAGATTTCTCTCGAGTGTGAGAGCGTGAGATTGAGGCTGAATGCGTGACTGTCACGGCCAATGCGTGAGAGTTGGCAACCCTGCACTTGCATAGTGAAAAATGCAAAATACTTACTTAGGGGCACTGAGGGCAGCCTGCTGACTTGACGTTTGCGTCGTCTTGTTTATTCTTTTGAAGAAAGGCAATGTAAGGTAAGTTATCCAGCATTTTTTGCCTGCTAATATGTTTATAATACCGCTACGACTGTTAGCGTTAGCGAGCTAACGTTAGCGTTAGTTAGCTAGCTAATGAACCAAAGAGGCATAACGTTAGCCTGTCCAGGCCATGGCCTCCAGGAGCTTTCTGTACGACCAAACATTTGTTTCAGTGTCAGGTGTTGGTATTGGTAACTTGTTTGACATGTGTACATTGCTCAGGAAGCATGACAAGAGCCAGTTAGCTGGGAAATGCTTGCTATCCAAGTATTGCATCCTTCTATGGGTTCCCTTGATAATGTTGTAACTTCTCTTGATTTGAAGGTGACTCAGATATAAATACAGATTATCCCAACATGTGACACACGTTCATTGTCAGACCTCAATGTGCCGTGATAGTTACAGGGTTTCCACTACATGTAATTCATTGTTTTTTCACCACGGCATGCCCTGCATTCGGAATGATGTTTTTTTTTCAGATGTTAAAACAATTTTAAATGGATATACAGTGCTTGATGGTTTTTGCCACTTTGGGACACATTTAAAGTTTTTGCAATTTTCCGGACTGACTGACCTTCATTTCTTAAAGTAATGATGGCCACTTGTTTTTCTTTAGTTAGCTGATTGGTTCTTGCCATAATATGAATTTTAACAGTTGTCCAATAGGGCTGTCGGCTGTGTAGTAACCTGACTTCTGCACAACACAACTGATGGTCCGAACCCAATTGATAAAGCAAGAAATTCCACTAATTAACCCTGATAAGGCACACCTGTGAAGTGAAAACCATTTCAGGTGACTACCTCTTGAAGCTCATCGGGAGAATGCCAAGAGTGTGCAAAGCAGTAATCAGAGCAAAGGGTGGCTATTTTGAAGAAACTAGAATATAAAACATGTTTTCAGTTATTTCACCTTTTTTTGTTAAGTACATAACTCCACATGTGTTCATTCATAGTTTTGATTCCTTCGGTGAGAATCTACAATGTAAATAGTCATGAAAATAAAGAAAACGCATTGAATGAGAAGGTGTGTCCAAACTTTTGGCCTGTACTGTACATCCACACACTCACATACATACATACATACACATACATATACATACCTACATACACACACATATATGTATATATATATATACACATACACACATACACATATCAATTAATTACACAAATATCGATATGATTTCATTCCCTTCGGAGGATACATTTCCCTGATATACACGACATGGCCCAAGATGTAGACCCATTCGGAGACAAAATAAGTACACAACTTTCATATTATAGATCATTACGAGTATTGTTTGTTGTATACTTCACCCATTTTTCCCATCTTTCTTCAAATATATAGACTTGGTTTCTAATTCTCATTGTTATTTTCTCCATTCCATAAATCTCATTTACCAGATCCTTCCACTTAGAATTAATTAAATTATCATCCTTTAACCAGTTTCTTGTAATTTGTTTAATTAAAGCTACTCTTAAAACTAAAAACAAGTGAGTATCCTTCCTCCTAATTTCCTCTGGTGTTTTTCCAAGTAATAGCACCAAAGGATTCTTACTAAATGAAACACCAAAAATATTCTCCATCTCTCTGACAGAATTTTTCCAGAATTCACTTATGACATTACATGACCAAAATATATGACTGTGGTGTGCTATTTGTTCCCCGCATTTTCTCCAACAATTTGAAGTTAGATTACATTTATACTTACATTGGACTTGGGGTGTCCTAAAGAATCTAATTAAAATTTTCCATGCAAACTCCTTCCAATAATTTGAATTAGTTGTTTCGTGTATGTTATTACACATTTGTTCCCAATCTACAGATGAAATATTGCAAAGAAGTTCATTCTCCCATCTATTTTTAACATAAAAATCCATTTGTTTATCTTTGTGGTCAGCTTGTATTATTCTAACTATCTTACTTAGAAATTTTGTTTCAGCTCCACCATCATATATTTTAAGCATGTATTTAATCAAAGGGTTTACCTGTTGGTTTGATTTCTTCTTTAAAGCATCAAGAAGATAAGATCTCACTTGGAAAAATCTAAATAAATGAGATTTAGGTAAACCATATTGCAGAGATACCTGTTCAAAAGATTTCATTACTTCGTCATTAAACATTTGTCCAAATATACAAAAACCTTTTGAGGCCCACAGACTGAAAGTCCGATCTGTTTTGTTAGGAGGAAAGTCTGGGTCAGTCCCCATTGCTTTTAAGAAAATTAAATCTTCATTTAGTTTTAAATTGTGACAGACTTCTCTCCAGACCTTAAGTGTGGCCACTACCCATCTGTTATCTAAAGTCTCAATGTATGACTTTTTATAATTAGAAAAGGGGAGAGCAGTTAATGGTATGTCGCCACAATTTACTTCCATTTCTCTCCACTTTATATGTGGGCTTTCTAGCATCCATATTTTAACGTTTCTTACTTGTACTGCTTGGTAGTAAGCTTGCAAGTTGGGTAAATCTAGACCACCCATTTCTTTTGGCAGTTTGAGGTATTTCATTTTTATTCTTGGTTTCCTGCCGTTCCAAATGAAATTCATTATAATAGAATCCCACTGTTTGAATGTGTTGGAAACAATATATATGGGTAGTGCTTTGAAAAGAAATAAAAATCTTGGTAATATATTCATCTGTATGATTTTAACTCTCTCTCTTACGGAAAATGGGATTATAGACCATCTATTTAAATCCAATTTGATTTGACACGTTAATTCATCAAAGTTCTTTGAATACAAGTTGTCCAAATTCTTTGTTATGTTAATTCCAAGATATTTTATCCTTTCCACATCCCAATGAAATGCATATTTGTGTTTGAGTTCATCACTGATTGTACAGCCCATAACCATTACTTCTGATTTATTAACATTCAATACATAGCCTGAAATAGCTCCAAACGCTTCAATTACCTTCATTAATGCTTCAATTGATTGTTCAGGTTTAGCTAAATAGATAATTATATCATCTGCATATATCGGCAATTTATGATTTACTCCAGCTATAACTATACCATTTATTTTCTGTTCTAACCTAATTCGTTCTGCCAATGGTTCTATGCATAGTGCAAAAATCAACGGGGATAGGGGGTCCCCCTGTCTGGTGCCTTTAGAAATACTAAATAAATTTGACATTGCCCCATTAACTTTGACTTGAGCATTTGGCTGTTTATACATAGCTTTCAACCAACTTATAAAATTGTCATGTATACCAAAATTCTTTTAAGTTTCAAATAGATAAGGCCATAAGACCTTATCGAAGGCCTTTTCGGCATCTAAGGTAATCATTCCCACAGGGAGATTTTGTTTTTGAACTGTCTCTATGATGTTTAATGTTCGTCTCACGTTGTCAACAAGCTGTCTTTTGCTAATAAAGCCAGTTTGATCTGGATTTATTAGCTGTGGTATAATTTTCGCTAATCTGGTAGCTAGTATTGAAGATAGTAATTTATGATCTGTATTTAAGAGGCTAATAGGCCTATAAGATGAACAATCTGCGGGATTTTTACCTGGCTTATGTAAAACTGTTATGATAGCAGAATTCCATGTCGCTGCCCATGTCTCATTATCCAATGCCCAATTATAGGCTTTACATAAAAGTGGAACAAGATCAAACTGAAATTCTTTAAAAAACTCATTTGTATATCCATCGCTTCCAGGCGACTTATGTGCTTTAAGTTTTTTAATATGGTTATTAATTTCTTCTGCTGTTATTGCCATTGAAGGGTGATATTTTGTTCTTCAGAAACTTTGGGTAAGTTCAACTTTTGAAAAAATTGCATTACATCCTCCTTATTTACGAGATTTTGGGTAGCGTCATACAATTCCTGATAATATTTTGCAAATTGGTTTGCTATCTCATTTCGACCCATTACTACAGTCTGCATTTTTTTCAATGAGCTGCATTACTGATACCTTCTTTTGCTGTTTTTTAAGTTTGTAGGCCAAAACTTTTGCTGCTTTGGGGCCTCCATCATATGTTCTTTGTCTTATAAAAGACAATGATTTCTCTACCTCCATATTCAAAAAATCATTCATTACTGCTTTTGTCTCTTTAAGTTCCTCCAATACTGAGGTTTCCCCAGAGGTTTTGTGTTCTTTTTCTAATTCCTCAATTTTCTTCTCAAGTAATTTTCTTGCATTTTCTTTTTGTCTTTTCCTAAAGGCGGCATAGGCTATTATTTCACCCCTTAAAACGACCTTGGCCCCTTCCCATAATATTAATGGATTTACATCCTCTGTGTCGTTAAACCTTATATATTCTTGTAACACTTCTCTTACCTTAGTTTTAAATTCCTTTTCTAAAATGAGAGAATTATTAAACCTCCAAATATGAGTACCTTTCTCAATACTAGTCTTTAATGTCATTTTTAAAGGTGCATGATCTGATAAATGTATTTGGCCAATTTTGATACTTTTAACAATTGATAGGTCTTTAGCAAACATAAAAAAGTAATCAAGTCTTGAGTAATTTCTTGTAACTGAGGAATAATAAGTATAGTCCCTTTGACTTGGGTTTAAGGCTCGCCAAACATCCACTAATCCAATATCTTTAGAGAATTTTCTCATCAAAAGTGCATCCTTTTGAGCCTTATGTTTTGTATTACTTTGTGAATTCACATGCTGTTCGTTTTTAGGCGCATTCACACGTGCACGAGCTGTCACGTGACCAGAGAGAGAACATTCAAATGGTGCTCAAAGCTAACAGCATAGAGACGTATTTAGCCTGTAAACATATATAAAATACCATCTTTTGCATGTAATTTTGCATGCTGCGGGTTTCTGACGTATGGATTGTGGCAGATGAGAAGCTTTGAGGATTTTGAAGCTTTTTTGGAGGTACTTTTATTCGATTTTGCCCGTGGTTACCGCAGACATCCATTGTTTGTAAAAAATACAGGGTCTGTTTCCTGGTGGAGCTCCAGCAGTGCTTAGAGGGCTAAAGAAAACTTCCCCTGACATCTTACCTGCAAGGTGGTGAATAGATGATAACTATATTTTCATTTTTGGGTGAACTATTCCTTAAAGGAGTTATAACCACCAACAGTAGAAACATTTTGACAAACTGCTGCACCTTAATTAGATTAAATTGAGAGACTATTCTTACTAAAAATCAATAAATAAAAATAAAAAAAGTCAGACATCTGAGAAATTCTGACTCTTTTCCTTAGAATTCTGACTGTTTCCGGGAACATATTTTTAACACCCCTGTATTATTGTTTTTTGTATTTTTTTCCCAGTGACTCTAATACTCTTCTCATCTTCTGTAATTCTGTCATTCTGCCTTGTGACCGAATACTAAATGACAGTCTGCCAATTACTGTTGTAATAAAATTAAACTATTAACGGTTGTGAATGTATTTTTCCACACTGGCCCAACCCTATTTACTCACCATGCTTTTTGCTGTGTGTTGCAGGTGTATGCAGAGTTCAATAGGGTAGTCACCAAGGACCTACAGGTGGACTTTTTTGAGGCCCTCGACTGCCACACACCATGCTTTGTCGAGATCTTCAAATGAAAGAAAGGAAGTGTGGGGCAGACCTTGACAGAGTTGGTGCAACAAGTTGATGCAGTCTGTGAAAGGCTCCATCTGTCTTTATTTCTCATGGTAAGGTGACTTATAATAATAGTGATTGCTGTTTTTTTTTTTTTTTTTGCAACAATTGTTTTGTACTGTAGCTTTTGAATGCTGCATTATCTAGAGCTTAATTTGTTCATCATCCACTTCTAGAATCCAGATGCGACGGCAATGCGAACCATTGTACTCCGAGGCCTCCCTGTTCTACTTGGTGATGATCCCAGTGACTTCTACAACACTGATGAGACCTGGGCACAAGTATCTGTAGGGGTGCTGACTGTTGTCCATGAAGATGAGCATCTCATTTCAAATCAGCCCTCCCCTTCACCCAACGTCTACTGTCATGTTGAGGGAGGTATTGTAATGGATGTTCTCCAGAACCTACCTGAGGCACTTTGCCTTTTGTATGGTTGTCATACGTTTTACATTTAGACCACCCAAAAGCCATGAAAACACTTTCGGCTTCATTCAAAGAGTGATGCTTGGCCTAGGTGAGAACAAACTCCTGCCAAAATTGCAAAGTCTTAAAAATCTCTTGTTGAGTTAGAATGCAAATGTATGAGTGGATTCAGTTGTTTTTTATTGTTCACTATAAGACACCACTCAAATTGTCAGCGCATGGGTTCATCAGCGAGTTAGAGCCTGTAGATGTACGTACATTCATTCACATGTGAGATCCATTGCCAGTCACTACCCTCTCAGGTTTTTGCACTCATTGAATGAAGCCACTTTGCAATTGATGGCATGCTTTTTAAAAAATATTATTTATTTAGGACAAGAAAAGGGGGAGAGGAGAAGGAGCGGGGTAGATGAGAGAAAGAGATGGAGAGAGAAGTAGAGGGGTAGATGAGAGAAGGAGAGGGAGAAAGAGTGAAGGAGAGGGGTAGATGAGAGAAGGAGAGGATTTTTTTTTTTTATGGTTTTATTTAGATTTTTGAGTAACATTCAGGAATACAGAAGTGCACTTCTGCATGTTGGTTCTTTACCGAGGGTGGTCTATAAAGTGTTAGTTATTACAGATCTAAAGCTGTGTTTACTGTATTATTGATTGCATTATTAAAGCTGTGTTTGTGGATGTAATTTAAGGCTATCTTTTAAAAAAAAGTTGATATAAATGGAAGAAAAATAAAAATGATTTATTTGAACTTTCAACTGTGTTATTACCTTCATTTATGATGTTTAATTGTAATTCAGATTATTTTAGGGGATTGGAACCTATTTTTCATTCCTGTATTGACATTTGAACGACTGACCATTGCTGAAGTCGCATTTGCATGGTTTTAGCAAAGTAAGTCAGATTGCTGTTCAAGTATATAGAAATTGTAAAATGCAAAGTTAGTCAAACTTAGATAAGTGTGTTATATGGACTGAACAAAGTAAATTTCACATGCAATGATTTAGTAGATTTAAATAGTAATTCTGAGTAATCTTTATTTATTCAAGAGTGTATCTAAAGTAAGTTATCAAGTACACTCAACTTGATTGTGTTAGTTGCTTAAACTCATTTGTAAGTGTACTCTACGAAGGAAGTGCTAGTTAGCACAACTTAAAATACTTCGTTTTCTTAACTTGTTTTTTTTAATTGCAATCGGTTTGCATGCTTTTTTAAAGTAATGACAACTAATTGGATTTTACAGTGTAGTTTTCTGACTATATTATCCCAAATTTATGCATGCGGAGTGAAATTTGTGGCCAGGAGAGCAAGCAAAAGACAAAGGTTTTAGACGATTTTCCAGGGCTGCTGCACTCTAGCTGTGATGTAACTCACTCTAGCTCACGCAATACACACCCATTCAAAAGTCTGAGCTGGCTCAAAAATGACTCCAAACTTAAACTGTGTTTTATGGCAAACTAAAGCAGACATGAAAATGAAGATGACACACATAAAGTTTAACTTCTGCTGACCCGTTTAAGCTTTGAATGGAGTCTGTCGGCCAAAGAATGAGGGAGCTGTGAGGCTTTGAAAATGCATGGGTCTTGGCCGGCTCCCCATTATTTTTCAATGAGGGCAAAATCGTGATTTGAAAATTGAATTATGAGAAATCGCAAAGTCGGATCGGTTTGAAAATCGACACACCGCTTCTTCTCCGCAAGACGCATGTTTTTCATATTTGGTGCATGGACGCAGGTCAAAAGCTCTGCGCTCTGGAGCCTTGGGAAGTTTTGGCCATTCATTGTGGATGTGTCATGTGACCCGGTTCTTTTGGGTTTTTGTCGCCATGGTAACTCCAGTAATAATCATAATGTCATAGGTATCGTCGAAACTGTGGGAGGAGTAGCGAACCGAAATTTGCTATAATAACTAGAAAATTCCCGCGCGGAAATTTTAAGAGTGCCTCGGATTTGAGCGTACTTGCCACCCTTGCGCTATAACAGCAGCTCTATGCTGTTTGTAGGTTATGTAAAGTTCTGGCTCTTGCCGAGGTGGGGAGTTGAACCCAGGTCTCCTGCATGGCAGCAGTAGCGGTTTTAGGCATGGGCAAAGTAGGCAGCCGTCCGGGGCGGCATTTTTTCATGTCACGTGGGGGGCGGCACAAGCGCAAAAAAAAAAAAAAAAAAAAAAAAAAAAATCATCCTCGCTGCAAAGCAGTTTTCTATTATTGTATTCATGTGAATATAAGATGATATTTTCTCCATTGAAAATGCCCTGAAAAAGAGTTAGGAGTAGTAACAAGGGCGCAAGGGCGCAAGGCAGTAATTTCGCCCAGGGCGGCAACATGGGCAGAACAATATATTCAGTCTGTGTTATCACATGCATACTACTGCTCATTCATTGGTAGTTGAATTGTAAGGCAAGGCTTTGGGCTTTCCAACTGTGTCAAAATTGTTTGCCAACTCCCCAAAATGCCTGAGATTCGGCGAGTTGAAAAAGTGTGTGTTTCTGCTTTTCTCCCCAGACTTTGGGTTCTAGATATTATGTCTATGGGGAAGAGAACTGGCACTCCTGCCTCGTTAAGTGTCACAGTGTAAAAAGTTGAAGCTACTTTGCTTTTGTATTTACATTTTTCAAAGCACAACTATTTTTCCTACAATTTGATTCCAAATTTATGCATGTGGAGTGAAAATTGTGGCCAGCAGAGCAAGTTTAAGACAAAAGTTTTAGGCGATTTTTCAGGGCTGCTCCACTCTAGCCCTCAGGAATGCCACTCTAGCTGACTCCATTAGTGTGTATTGCATCTGGAATTCCGAATTCAAACTGGAATTGCGGAAAAACAGAAAGTCAGATTGGTTTGGAAATCGACACACCGCTTCTTCTCCACAAAATGCATGTTTTTCGAATTTGGTGCGTGGATGCAGGTCAAAAGCTCTGCGCTCTGGAGCCTTGGGAAGTTTTGGCCATTCATTGCGGATGGGTCATCCATGGTAACTCCAGTAATATACAGAAGTCATAGCACACTATTCCCGAATGAGACGCATGTTTTCATAATTATAATGTCATAGGTATCGTCGAAACTGTGGGAGGAGTAGCGAACCGAAATTTCTGCTATAAGAAGAAGATGAAGAAGAAGAAGAAGAAGAAGAAACGCGCAGGATAACAAGAGTGACCTCGTTCCTTCAGACTGAGGCACTAAATAAGAAACGCGCAGGATAACAAGAGTGACCTCGTTCCTTCGGACCGAGGCACTAAATAAGAAGCGCGCAGGATAACCAGAGTGACCTCGTTCCTTCGGACCGAGGCACTAAATAAGAAATGCGCAGGATAACCAGAGTGACCTCGTTCCTTCGGACCGAGGCACTAAATAAGAAATGTGCAGGATAACAAGAGTGAAAAAAGACACAGAATAACAATAGTGACCTCGTTCCTTCGGACCGAGGCACTAATAATAATAAGAAGAATAAGAAACGCGCAGAATAACAATAGTGACCTCGTTCCTTCGGACCAAGGCACTAATAATAATAAGAAACGCGCAGGACAACAAGAGTGACCTCGTTCCTTCGGACCGAGGCACTAATAAGAAACACGCAGGATAACAAGAGTGACCTCGTTCCTTCGGACCGAGGCACCAAATAAGAAACGCACAGGACAACAAGAGTGACCTCGTTCCTTCAGACCGAGGCACTAACAAGAATAAATATGCAAGATTTGAAGATGTGTTGCCTTTTCAAGGCAAGCACATAATAATAAGTATGCAGGATTGTAAGATGTGTTGCCTTTTCAAGGCAAGCACATAATAATAATAAGAAACGCGCAGGATAACAATAGTGACCTCTGGCCTATCGGCCCGAGGCACTAATAAGAAACACGCAGGATAACAATAGTGACCTCTGGCCTATCGGCCTGATGCACTAATAAGTATGCAGAATAGTAGTATGTGTCTCCTTTGCAGCAGGCACATAATATGTATGGCGTATTATAATATATGCCCTCTTTGCATTGCAAAATAGGCACATGATAATAGGTCTGATTGTAGTGGGACTGAGTAAAACTAATAATTGGATTAGTATTGATAGGACTAAAGACAATCATAAATAATAAATAGATATTGCAGAAACATCTTTATAGGGTGTTTACTTATTATAATCAATGCTAAGAATCAATGCTAAGAATTAATGTTATGTAGATGAATGTCAGGTAAAAAAAATACAAGATGAGTTTGCCTTCAGTTCAAATTAATTTTATTTGTTAGACCCTCCAGAAAAACACTGCCAAAAATCCTTGATTATGTGGACTAAAATCCTTTATTCCGCGGGCTAAAATCCTTGATTATGCGATTAAATATGCAGGGTTTTTATGTCATTTTATGTGGTGAAATTGCGGGAAGTTGCGAAGTATGCGAATAGTTGTGAAATATGCAAAAAGATGCGAAATATGCGGGAACTGGAAAAAGGTGATTCTTCTCCCACACCCTGTTACTAGGCTACTACTGAATGAAAAAGACCAATTTTAAAGATATCCTCTGATCCTCTGGCATACTAAAACCAAGCTACATCACAAAAAGTGCTGGTAATGTTTAATTTATTTTATTTTATCAACGTAAGCATGGCTTAAACATTCCTCAATCACAAATTTGTCAAAAATAAAACATGCTTCCTGCTGAGGTATAAATTGCTGTAGAACAAACCATCTGGGGTCCGTTTCACGAAGCAGGTTCAACAAACTCCGAGTCTTACCCCGAACTCTGAGTTGATCTACTCTGAGATAGGAGAAATAGGAGTTTTCGGTTCCAGAACAGCTGATTTGAGTTAGTTTGATAAACTTGGAGTAGTTTCACCTGGAGTTAAAAGCGTGCACCACAGCTATAAAAAGACAGCGTCAATGGAGCCCCGATTTGACGAGTCACCATAATGTATTTCATTTAGGTGCAATCCCGCGGGGGAGACGCGCACTTGGCAGCAGCTTAAGATGAAATATAAAAACAGATAAGACCTCGGCATAAACATCTATGCGCGGTCTTATCTCCCGACGAATATTTAATTCTCTGTGCAGTAACACTGCACGTTCATCCACGGGATCGTTGTCAAAAGGACATGCCATGTTTGTGAAAAAATGTCGCCACCTAACTGCTAATGGACTTCCAATAAAGGCCTAACAACTGTTTTTTAATCATTATTTTTTCTAAAATAAGAGACTGCAGAACTAATAGCCTACGCCACGCAACAACTCACCTGCTGACTGACTGAATGAGGAAGTTAAATACCGTGTGTGGCTGAAAGAGGACGGACACAGACAACAACTCGAGGTTTCATGAGAAAAACCTGGTCCCGACCAGGTTAGTTTCATGGAGTCTGTTACTGCGGTAACTGACCGAGAGCTTAAGTTACGTCCCTCTGTGAAACAGGCTAGAGTTACCCCTCTTTCTCTGCTTTGAGTTACCTCCCTTTGTGAAACGGAAAATCAGAGTTTCCCTCATTTCAGGGTTAACAGACTCAGAGTTTTCACTAAACCAACCCCTGAAATGGACCCCTGTGACAAAGTTTTCAAAAACAGTTTAAACTCAACTGTTGAACATCAACTCTAAACTCTAAAAATAACAGCTCTCAATGAGCCAAACCTATAGGTCTAAATAGTTTAAGAGCCTTATTGCACCATTTGTGGGAACCCTGTTCAGTGCAATATCATCTTTTCTCTCTCCTGTGGGCGCCGTTCTTCCATTAGGTCGTTGTTGTGTTGTGTTGTCTTGTGTTGTGAATGTGCGAGCTGATGACGTCGGGCCGGGCGTCGCATATATTTATTTTAGTTATATTTTTCTCATTTTATGTGGAAAAATGCGGCAATTGTGAAATCAAGCGAGACCCGCATATTTCGCATATTTTGTGAAATATCCCTTTTGGAAAATAATTGACCCACGCATAATCAGCGACATTTGGGTGATTTATGCGGGAATTCATGCGATCGCATAATCGCGTTTTTCTGGAGGGTCTAATTTGTATAGCGTCAAATCATACAAAAGTTATCTCAAGGTGCTTTACAGAAACCCAACAGATACTGGCCAAATCCATGGAACATAATCTGCCCCATAAGCAAGCACAGGCCGCGGCGGCAAAGAAAAAAAGCCTTTTTACAGGGCCAAAAACCTTGAGCAAAACCCAACTTTGGGTTGACAGTCATCTGCCTGAACTGGAAGGGTTGACAGATGGACAGAGAGAGAGAGGAAGGAGGAGTACATGGCAGGACATTGAATGATGCAAGTTTGACATAGGGCTGTATAGTAATACTAGTGGTGATAATAGCTGTAATGACAGTGGTTGCAACAACAATAATAATCATAATAATAGTACCACTTCTGATAATAATAATAGGTGAGAACAATGACAGCAAGACTAGTAATAATGATAATAATTATAGATCTGCTTGTAGTGGGACTGAGAAATGATAATATGACTAATGACAACTAAAATACAGCAGGCGCTTTGCCGTCATGGATGCAGACTCTCTCCCTGATACAGTTATGTATAATTCATAATGTATTCGCTAATAAGATTGACAGCCACTGGATGGTTCATAACAGCTCCCTCTGCTGGTTGGGTGAGATGACCAACACACACATGCACACACACGCACACACAGAGACACACACACACAAAAAACTGGGAATGTGTTGAAAGGCAGAGCAGGAGTCACACCGAAGAAGACCGTGTTCAGTGTGTTCAAGAATGGGCTAAAAAATATCAAAGACACTGTTCTTTGTTGGGGAAGAAAGGGATTCTTTGGTGCTGTCCAAAGCAGGAAGAGAGATGACTACGTTTACATGCACACCATATTTTTTTTTAGATAGATAGATAGATAGATAGATTTTTATTGTCATTGCACAATCATATACGTATAATAATGCAACGAAATTAGGGCTCAGTCCTTTCGGTGCAGGGGAGAATAGAAAGCATCGTGCATCTTGCTAGTTGAATAGCCAAGTCCGGTAATAGATGGCTGCAGCCATGTCGCTGATGTTATGACCCTGGCCTAGGGGCACCAGGGTCACACACGATGGTTGCCCTGCTCTTCCCACTCCCAAGTACACCAGCCAACAATACACTATTTTGAAGGCAAAGTAGCAGTTTTATTAAACTTCAGAGAGAGCACAGCCAAAATAATAAATAAAATCGCTAACTCAAACTCCCTGCCTTACCTGTTAGAAAACAAATTAAACAAAAGACAATCAAACTTACCTACCTCCTAATCTAAAGTAAAACAGGAGAAAAAGAACTATAACAAAAAGGCTTCTCCCTCCTACAGAGGACTGCTACTTCTCTCACTAATATTTACAATATTTACAAAGGTGGTGACGGGGTCACCACAAAACACACAATGCTAAGGGCAGATAATTTTCCACTATTCAAAACCGATGTCTATCTAACACTCAAATCACAGACGCTGGAAATAGTTGGCTGCTGTCGGTTGGGAGTCAGAGAGTCAGAGACTGACGGCTGGGATCAGCTGGCATTTAAAGGGAATGATCAGCCAATCAGCGGCAGCAGCTCGGTCACGTGGTCAGCTGGGAGAGGCTCGCACACCTGCAGCTCATGAAAACAGACAGCTGATTTCTGATGCAGAGAGGGAGGGGAGAGAAAGAGCTGTCAGCACACAACAAAAAGTAAACACAACAGATACATGACCCCTGGTCATAACACCTCCCCACCCAAAGAAAATCAAACATGTTCCCCCTACAGAACATGTCTGATTTTTTTTTTTTTTTTTTTTTTTTACACTAACTAGGAGCGAGACAGTGCATCAGCCATAATATTGTCTAAACCCTTCTTATAACGAATTTCAACATCAAAATCCTGAAGTAAAAGAGACCAGCGCATAAGGCGTTGGTTGCTATTCTGCATCCGGAACAAAAAAACGAGTGGGTTGTGGTCGGAGAAAACGACAGTGGGCACTGGGCTGGAGCTAACATAAACAGAAAAATGCTGGAGAGCCAACAACAAAGACAGGGCCTCCTTCTCAATTGTGCTATAGTGCAACTGGTGTTTGTTGAACTTTTTGGAGAAATAGGCTACAGGATGGTCAATGCCACTGTCATCCTCCTGCAAGAGCACTGCGCCCGCTCCATGCGCACTGGCATCCACTTCCAACTTAAACGGACGCGCAAAGTTGGGAGCAGCGAGCACAGGGGCACTGCAGAGGAGAGCTTTAGCAGCCTCAAAAGCGGACTGACATTCCCCCGACCACTGAAAAGGGGTTTTAGGACTAACTAAACCTGTCAACGGAGCTGTGACGTCAGCAAAGTTTTTACAGAAGGCCCTATAGTATCCAGCCATCCCCAGAAAACGGCGGAGTTCACGGCGCGTTTGAGGAGCTGGGAAATTCAGAATGGCCTGCACTTTGGAAGAGACAGGGCTAACGCAACCCTGTCCCACTTGCTTGCCCAGATATGTTACAACAGCCTTCCCAAACTCACACTTGGCCAAGTTGAGGGTGAGGGAAGCGTTTTGCAGCCGGGTGAAGACGTCACAGAGAGTGTCCAAATGTTCAGACCAGGTGGATGAATACACAACAATGTCATCTAAATATACACCACAATTTTCAACGCCACACAACACTGTATTCATCAGCCGTTGGAAAGTGGCAGGTGCGTTCCGTAGACCAAACGGCATGACGGTGTATTGCAGGAAATGATCCGGGGTGACAAAGGCACTAATTTCAGAGGCACGGGGTGTAAGTGGAACTTGCCAATATCCTTTAAGGAGGTCCAATTTAGTGACAAATTTGGCCGAGCCCACGCGGTCGACCAAATCGTCCATGCGCGGGAGAGGAAATGAATCGGGTTTGGTGATGCTATTCAGCCTCCGATAATCATTGCAAAAACGGGGGGTCTGATCGGATTTTGGCACCAACAACGATGGTGAACTCCAGGGACTACAACTGGGAACAGCAAAACCATTCTCCAAGAGATACTTTACCTCTTTTTGCACTACAGCACGTTTGGTTGGATGGACACGATATGCGTGCTGTTTTATGGGTTTGTGATTCCCTACGTCAATGTCGTGAGACAGTACGTGTGTTTGGGTGGGAGTACCACCGAAAAGTTTTGGGAAATTTTGGATGAGCTTACTAATGTCACCTCTGGCCGAATCACACAAGTGTGCCAAATGGGCATCTAAATTGGACAAAATCTCAGTGTTACACAGGCGAGCACATAAAACAGAAGCGCCAATGTCATCCAGCCCGTCATCTTTTGGGTCATAAGCGGGCCGGGAGACAGCGACGGAGGCTACCGGAGAGACTACCGGCGACGAGGCACTTGATGCGCGGTCAACATACTGTTTGAGCATGTTGATGTGGCACACACGAGTTTTCCTTTTACGATCGGGGGTTTGGATCACATAATCTGTGTCACTGATTTTGCGGTCAATTACATATGGGCCGGAGAATTTTGCCTGCATTACAGAGCCACCAACAGGTAACAAAACTAAAACACGGTCACCTGGCTGAAAAGAACGCACCACAGTTTTCTTATCAAAATTTTGCTTCATTTTGGACTGAGCAGAGGAGAGAGACTCACGGGCCATTTCACAAGCGTGATGTAATCTCTCCCGAAATGAACTGACATAATCCAAAATGTTCTGGCCACTGGACTGGTGGGAGAGCCACCGCTCCCGCAACAGGCGCAGAGGACCGCGCACAGTGTGACCAAAAACTAACTCAGCGGGACTGAAACCCAAGGACTCCTGTTGAGTTTCCCGCACAGCAAACATCATCAAAGGCAACCCTTCATCCCATTCACGGTTCGACTCCGTGCAGAATTTGCGAAGCATACTTTTAAGCGTCTGGTGAAACCTTTCTAGGGCACCTTGACTCTCTGGATGATAGGCACTGGACGTTTGGTGTTTGACATTTAATTCAGACATTACCTGAGCGAAAATCTTAGACATGAAATTTGTGCCTTGGTCGCTTTGGATGCGTTTGGGAAGACCAAATGTGGAGAAGAACTTTACAAGTGCTTTGACAATGGCACGGGCCTTCAGCGTGCGCAGTGGGATAGCCTCAGGATAACGGGTGGCTGCACACATCACCGTGAGGATGTACTGGTGACCAGACTTGGTTTTTGGTAAAGGCCCAACGCAATCAACAATGACATGCTCAAATGGTTCACAAATTACTGGAATGGGATGCAGTGGGGCAGCAGGAATCTTTTGGTTCGGTTTACCAGAGACTTGGCAGGTGTGGCACGAACGACAAAACTTAACCACATCCGACTTTAAGCCGGGCCAGAAGAAATAACGCAAAATGCGTTTATAGGTTTTGCTGATACCTAAATGACCAGACAGACAATGATCATGGGACAGAGTCAAGACCTGCAAGCGGAGAATCTTTGGGACTACAATTTGTCGCACGGACTCATGTGTAACACTCGAAGACCAACAGCGCATCAGAACACCATCATCCAGAAGGTAAGTCACAGTCTTATCAGGGGATTGCTTATTTACCTGGGACAGACAGTATGTTAAAGTGGGGTCAGTTTGCTGTTCTCTAATGAGATGCTCCCTATCTACTGGCATTTTCAGACACTCATCAGGGCAAAGCTCAACAGACACGTTACATTTTACGTCACCATTTTTGTGGGCTGCGCTTGTCTGAACAGAATCACTTAAAGAGTCACCTAAATCCACACACTCAGAAGTTTCGGGGATTGTGCCCGTCTGAACAAAATCACACAGAAAAGAGTCACGTAATTCCACACAGTCAGCATTTTTACGTGCCTGCGCACGAGTGACGGCACACACAGGAAACAGAGGGGGCGAGTCTAGCGCAGCGGGCGAGACGCGAACCGTGAAGGTCGGGTCGTCAGTAACTACCGGGGACGGAAAAACTTTCCCCCCCGCCACATCATTTGCAAGAATTAAGTCAATGCCAGCTATCGGCAGCTGGGGCCTCACAGCAATTTTGAATTTGCCTGACACGACTGGAGAGGTTAGCTGGACAAAATGGAGAGGCGCACGCACCGCAGTCAACTCTACTCCCCACACCAGAGTATCTGCGCCATAATATGAGTCAGCCGAAAAAGGCAGGACACCTTCACGAATGATTGTTTGTTTTGCACCGGTATCCCGGAGGATAGTAATTGGGACGCTATCTGCCTCACCCACTAAAGAAACAGAGCCCTTGGTCACAAACGGACGGAAATCTTCATCGATCTCCTCACACTCGACTGAGGGCTGAGGAGGAATAGATGTGGATTTGGTGTGAATCAGACCAACCGGTGAGGGTGTTTTGGCATTTTTGGACAGCTCTTTCTTTTTAAGAGTGGGGCAGTTGGCGATGAGGTGTCCTATCTCATGGCAATAGAAACATTCTCGCTGTTCCGACACAGCAGTGGGGTCACGGCGAACACTTCTGGGGGACCTAACTCTCCTGCTGGGAACTGGATCCCGCCGAATTGGAGGAGAAAAGGCACTTTTGTGCGTTAACGCAAATTCATCGGCCAATACGGCAGCAGCAGTAATAGATGAGACCTTCTGTTCATTTAAATAAACAACAACACGCTCTGGGAGACAGTTTTTAAATTCCTCCAGCAGGAGGAGCTCACGAAGGTCATCCATAGACTTAACCTTGCTGGCCTGACACCATTTGTCAAAAAGCGCGCCTTTCTCTCTCGCAAACTCTACATAAGTCTGGGTGGCAGTCTTTTCACATTTTCTAAATTTCTGCCTATAGGCTTCAGGCACTAATTCATAAGCACGAAGTACGGTGGCTTTCACAATATCATAGTTAAGACTATCCTCTATAGACAGAGATGTACATACTTCCTGAGCCTTACCTACCAGTTTACATTGGAGCAGGAGGGACCACATATTTTTTGGCCAGTTCAGAGTAGCTGCTATGCGCTCAAAAGCATTAAAATAGGAGTCAACCTCAGACTCTCTGAACGGTGGGACTAAGGCAATGTGCTTGCTCACATCAAAGCAGTCTCGAGCTCGGGGTTTAGGTAAGGGTGGTTGGGATGCTGGGATGGGACTGGTAGCTACAGAGGCTCCCCTCTCTAGCTCCAGAGCCCTTACCCTCAAGTGCATGGCTTCCACCTCCAACTCACGGTTTCGCAGCTCCACCTCCCTTATACGCAGTGTCAATGCGAGATCCTCAGTTTTCATTCCTCGCGAAGGGGGGTCCATGAGTGGGGTTGTAACACCAGCTTCACCCTCAGCTCCAACTTCAGAAGCTGATTCAAAGTAACCCCTGGCACAGAGCTCCTGAAAGACTAGCTCCTTGATTTCTAGTTTTTTTGCATTCAGAGGCACATGCACATCAAAAAAAGTTGCAATCAGACACAGATCATCCCTCGTACATCTATCCAATTTTGCCACTGTTGGATCAGTAGCGAAATCCTCCAATTTAAACTCCATACCGCCACCCCCACAAAAGAAAAGACTGCCAGCCAGACAAGCAGAGACAAAAAGACAAATACTCACCAAACTTACCCGAAACGACGAACGAATAAAATAATTGACGAGCCCCCAAATCATGTTATGACCCTGGCCTAGGGGCACCAGGGTCACACACGATGGTTGCCCTGCTCTTCCCACTCCCAAGTACACCAGCCAACAATACACTATTTTGAAGGCAAAGTAGCAGTTTTATTAAACTTCAGAGAGAGCACAGCCAAAATAATAAATAAAATCGCTAACTCAAACTCCCTGCCTTACCTGTTAGAAAACAAATTAAACAAAAGACAATCAAACTTACCTACCTCCTAATCTAAAGTAAAACAGGAGAAAAAGAACTATAACAAAAAGGCTTCTCCCTCCTACAGAGGACTGCTACTTCTCTCACTAATATTTACAATATTTACAAAGGTGGTGACGGGGTCACCACAAAACACACAATGCTAAGGGCAGATAATTTTCCACTATTCAAAACCGATGTCTATCTAACACTCAAATCACAGACGCTGGAAATAGTTGGCTGCTGTCGGTTGGGAGTCAGAGAGTCAGAGACTGACGGCTGGGATCAGCTGGCATTTAAAGGGAATGATCAGCCAATCAGCGGCAGCAGCTCGGTCACGTGGTCAGCTGGGAGAGGCTCGCACACCTGCAGCTCATGAAAACAGACAGCTGATTTCTGATGCAGAGAGGGAGGGGAGAGAAAGAGCTGTCAGCACACAACAAAAAGTAAACACAACAGATACATGACCCCTGGTCATAACACTGATATCAGAAAAAATGCAACAGTCACGGAAACACTTTTTGGATGTGCAAGCACAGTTCATCATCCCGTGTTTGCCATGGACCTGGCGCTGGAAAATGCTGGGAGGCGGCGGCCCAAAGGGCTGTCCTTTCAGCCGTGTCAACACGCCGGCCCTGCAGCCTCGGCGTCCTCCGGAATGTCCTGGCAGCAATGAAAGTCCGGTGAAATTGGCATCCCACAGCACAATCCCAAGCTCAAAAGGTCCTGATAACTGTTGTTTCCTTTGCTTGTTTACGTTGCTCCTGGACTTGTCACTGGGAAGAACTATCCACGGAGACCCCGGTGTTCTAACGGCGTCCTCCGGAATGTCCTGGTAGCGATGAAAGTCCGGCGAAAAAGGTACCTCGCAGCACAATCCCAAGCTCAAAAGGTGCTGACGACTGTATGCGTACATTGCCCAACATAAGGTGGTGTTTTAAGCTAAAAACACAACCGTTCATATTCCGGTTTGGGTGAATATTCCGGTTCGGGTAACTGCGCTGTGGCAACTGGAATATTCTGTTTACATGTTACTTGGCATGTTCCCGTGTTTCGCCGTATTCCACTCTCTTACGTAATGCGACACTCAGCCGTGGGGGGCAGCAGCTCGCGTATAGGCGTCTGGTCTGCCGGAAATACAAGAAGAAGAAGTAGTAGAAGAAGACCCTCTAGCTATTTCAGTGTTTTCTCCCATCGATATACTCCATGATATTAAAATCTTTCATTAGCTGAAGGCAGACTGCAGTCTCCTCCTCACTCCAAAAATGCTGACTCTTGCTGCTTTTCGCCACGCTGTTCGCCAGGTCGTACACCCCGCTTGCAGTAACCATAGCAACAAAGACGCCCCAGGATTCATTGTGAGTCGAGCATGTGCAGACGTGACTGAATATTCCGGTTCGGGGCATTTTCCGACTAAGGTGTTTACATGCTACAGTATTCCGGTTGGAACAGGGGTATGCCAGGGGTCTTATTCGGAATTCTCTCCAACCGGAATATGACCTTAATCGGGTTCGGTGCGTGTTTACATGACACGTGCACAACCGGAATATTTCGAATATTCCGGTTAAAACAGGAATATGGTGTGCATGTAAAGGGGCTCAATGAAAAAAGGAGAACCATCCACCACTTGATATTCACTGTGTTTTTGGGACAATATACTTCATAGATAAAACTACCACCTCAGAATGAAAATAAAACATACTGGTGTATGGAAAGTTTGCTGCTGAAAATAGGTCTCGATAAAACTAGATGTTCTAAGTCAGTTGAAAATCTTTCAACCAGGCATTGTCAAAGAGCACAAGTGATTTGTGTCAACACTGTTAAAAACCTTGCATACTCAGCATATAGATTCAGTGGACAAATAATCCTGTCTTAAAGTCAATTGTAGGTATATGGTACAATATGACAGTATTCACATCAGTTTCACATCAGCCAAATGCTTTCATATTTTCAAACAGCAGTTACTTTTAATATCCATTTTAAAGCCAACACAAAGACTTTGTCTGTATAGCATTTGTTCCTCTTTTCTCTCGGTCTTTCTCTCTCTCACCCTCACTCTTTCTCGTGCTGAGATAAGAGTCTGTAATTATGGGAAAGCCATTTTTCTGTATTTTATTATTCCCTAAATCAGATGTCTCATGCTTTGGCAGCAGGACTGGGAACGATGGGAGAGTGACATACTTAAACTAGCTTTGTGGTTGTGTGTTTCACTAAATCTCCACGGAGAAGAAAAGGGGAGAATGAGCTCCAGCTTTGGGTGACCTCCCTTCTGGCAAACACAGACACTTTCGAAGACCAAACGAGGCCGGCAGGCCACCAAAGCTTTCAGCGCCACATTTCACTCTCTGAGACTGACATAACAAAGAAACGAACATAAATTGGATTTAACAGTTAACTGGGAATGCTTACATGCCTGTCTCTCTTCTACTGCTTGGTGTTGAACTACTTTTTCTCATGCTGTTTTGCTGGTGGAGATCAGAGGTGTGGATCAAAGAGAGAAAATCAAAGTAGTTTACAACATTAACATAAGGGCAAACATATTATGTATCATGTTTTGTTCTGCCAAATGCATTTGCAGTTTTCCCTTCTTTGCTGCTGTTGAGTTGCCATGTAATAATATGAGAGCGATAGTAGACAAGATGACCCAACCAGCATCGGCTTGGAAGCCATCATACCAAACCATGAATCAATCCAGCATGGGAGTGTGGCTAGTTTGTTTTGGGTCGTGAAGCCAAGCCTCTCTCAGAGCAGCTATTTCATATAATAACTGTCGGCCACTCTGTCTTGGAGAGCCCTCTCTTTGTTCTCCTCTGGAAAAGGGAATCATAGTAATGGATGCCTGCCTGCCTTAGTTAAGAGGAAAAGCAGACTATGGAAAAAAAAAAAAAAAAAAACAGAAATGAAAGCGTAGCAGTAGTGTCCCTGTCCTTAGGCATGCCACGTTCTAACCAGCGGCCCTATTAAAACAGCCTGAGCTCCAGTGGAGTATGGCAGCATATTGATAGCATATGACTGTGTCACTTGAGGACGACTCCTTCTTTCACTTGCCTCCCTCTCTCCCTTTGTCCTATCAAGAACACCGGCATGGAGAATAGCAAACGGCCCATATGGCAGTGGTAAAAAGCTAATGTGGAATCGGCTGCTCGGTCGTCTAATTATGGCACCTTTAATGCTCCATCTCCTGGGAGGGGCGTCTTCTTCTGAAGCCTCATGGAAAATTGAGGGTGGCCTTTATTTAAAAATGCATCTTTCAAGTGTTGCATTTTTAAATAACCCCAAGACACCGGGTGACAGCAGACTCCTTTGATGCTCTTTTTTTCTTTATCAGAGCGGCTGATTTTTTTTTTCTTGAGCTATTCAATGTACAAAATGGGGTAAATGAAATTTCCACATCAAAACGGGGCTTTATTTACTTGCATAACAATATGTTCAGTTTTTATTTGTTATTTTGGTAGTTTTCAAAATGCATCCCATCATTATGTAAAAAAAAAACTTACAGATACTGTGTTTGTTAGGGGCGTCTTCCTCTGAAGCCTCATAAAAAACGTACACATGCTGTGTAAGGTTTTCTCCTTTTAAGGTGTGGGTACATTCCTATGCCTCTTAGGTAAGTGCATGAGAAATGTTAGCCATTATAAATACATGACTGATGTATGCAGGGAGAAATTATGTTTGGCATTATCCTAATTCAGTGGTGGTGGAGGTAGTAGTGGTGGTTGGGACAGGAGGTGGGTGGGGACGCAGACTTTCATAATTTGTATGATTCACAAATTGCCAGTATTTAAAAGCACTGCAGACTACAATTTGCTGTTGTGGCTCATTCATTGGCAGAGGCTATAGCAACTGATAGAATGGTGTGACACTGGGTTTGACACTGAGCTTTGTCAAAGACCTTGAGAATGCTAATAAAGCCATAGTTCCTGACAGATGCTCAGGCTTTCTTATTGAGCCTCTGTTGGCTTGTCAGAGCTGCACAACAGGTCCTTCTTAGATCAACGTATCAGATGTCAAGAGGAAAACACTACTATTCCTTATCCATATCCACATGCATACATTTGTGCATATGGATATTTGCATACACAAATTCCCCGGACCACTGTCTTTGTTTTTGTCATTCTTTTAGTTTGTCATTCTACGCTGGAGGTGTTGTTTCAGCCTACAATCAGACAGCCACAGAGCCAAGAGGATGGAAACAGCCCTGCTCCTGATGCGTGAAATTAATGTTGCTGTTCTTTGTTGATAATCCACCAGTTTCAAAAGGCCCCAAACCAACATCTTCTTACTTTTCAAAATTTCTCCTCTCAATGTCTTTCACTTATACAGTCTGTGTATATAGCTTTCCTATTGTCTAAAATGGAAGTTTGCTTGCTAAGGAATTTTCATTTCAGTAATTATAATATCACAGAGTCAACAAGCCAGCTGCCACTTTTTAATTTTTATGTATTTATTTATTAGTATAGTATGAACATTAAAACATGAACATGAAAATGCGAAAATGGAACGATTCTCTCGCTTTTATTGCTGGGAATCGTATTACTTATGACGGTAACACGGTCGTCGGTATCGGAGGAGGAGGTGCAGTGACTGGATTGAGTGCAGCGGACCTTGAGACAATCTCTGCTCTCGGTATCTCAAGATCTGACATTCAAAAACATTCGGACCAGACGTCATTGCAAGCGGTGTGGTCGACCCAGGAAGAGAGGGAAACGAGCCGGGATAAGACTCAATCTAAGAAGCCTTGGACCCAAGGCTGTTCCACTACCCAGCCTACTCCTGGCAAATGTCCGGTCACAGGAAAATAAAATGGATGAGATAAGACTCAGGCTGACCCAACAAAGAGAAACCAGAAACTGCAGTGCTCTCAGCCTTACAGAGACGTGGCTCCATAACAACATACCGGATGAGGCTTTAGCACTGGATGGGGGGAGCCTGTTCCGGGCCGACAGAACACAAGACTCCGGTAAGAGCACGTCCACATCTCCACCAGAGGAAACAACATACTGGACCATGTCTACACCAATGTTCCTGGCAGCTACAGAGCCCTCTCTCGTCCTCATTTTGGCCAGTCAGACCACATCTCCCTGCTTCTCCTCCCTACCTACAACCAGCTGACAAAAAGGGTCAAACCAACTGTAAAAACAGTTAAAGTGTGGACAGATGAAGCTACAGCAGCTCTACAGGACTGTTTTGAATGCACAGACTGGCAGATGTTCAAAGATGCTGCTACCCAGGAGAACCATGTTGACCTTGAAGAATACACATCATCAGTGACATCATACATCAGCAAATGTGCTGATGATGTGGTAAAAATAAGGACAGTTAAATCATTCCCTAATGAGAAAGTCTGGATGAATGGAGAGGTGAGAGCTCTATCTAGAGCCAAAAAGCTGCCTTTAAGTCAGGTGACAAAGAAGCTTACAACACTGCCAGAGCAAAACTGAAAGCTGGCATCAAGGAGGCAAAGTGAAAGTGAAACCCTAACCCTAACCCTAACCCTAACCCTAACCCTAACCCTAACCCTAACTGAAAGTGAATATGAGTAAAGCTGCTGGGCCTGATAACATCCCTGGCTGTGTACTAAAAACGTGCCAACCAGCTAGACGATGTCATTACGGACATTTTTAACATATCGCTGTCACAGGAGAGTGTTCCCACCTGCTTCAAGACAGCCACCATCATACCTGTGCCTAAAAAGTTTGCAGTGTCTGATCTAAATGACTACCGCCCTATGGCACTCACCCCCATCCTGATGAAGTGCTTTGAGAAACTGGTTCTCCAGCATATAAAGAACAACATCCCTGCCAGTCTGGACCCTCAGCAGTTTGCATTCAGAACCAACAGATCCACAGAGGATGCCATCTCCACTGCTCTCCACTCAGTCTTCACTCACCTTGAGAAAAGCAGCACCTACATCAGAATGCTGTTTGTTGATTTCAGCTCAGCTTTCAACACAATCTCCCCCACAAAGCTGATTGGAAAACTGAACACTCTGGGCATCAGTACCACTCTCTGCAACTGGATACTGGACTTCCTCACAAACAGACCCCAGTCAGTTCGGATTGGCAGTCTCTCCTCCTCCACTCTAGCGCTCAACACCGGAGCCCCCCAGGGCTGTGTGCTCAGCCCCCTCCTGTTTACACTGTACACCCACAACTGCAACCCCCGACATGGAGAGAACTCTATTGTGAAGTTCGCAGATGACACCACCATCATCGGCTGGATCTCCAGCAATGTCGAGTTTTCATATTGGGAGGAAATCAACCATCTTGCAGAATGGTGCACAGAAAATAACTTACTGCTCAACGTCAGCAAAAACCAAAGAGCTGATAGTTGATTTTAGAAATAAGGAGGCAAAGACACACAACCCTGTTTACATCAATGGAGCTGAGGTGGAGCAAGTGAGCAGTTTTAAGTTCCTGGGAATCAACATAACAGAGAACCTGACATGGACTTCACATATCTCTGCCCTGGTTAAAAAAGCTCAGAAACGGCTGTATTTCTTAAGGAAACTTAAGAAAGCAAAATTCCCGCACCAAGTTCTTGTCAACTTCTACAAAGGAGCGATTGAAAGCATCCTGACTGGAAACATCACAAACTGGCATGGGATGTACACGGCCCAGGACAGGAAGACTCTGCAACGAGTGATTAAAACTGCCCAAAACATCATTGGCACCCATCTACCAAGCCTCAGTGATATCGGGGAGGTGAGGTGCCTGCGCAGAGCCAAAAGGATCCTAAAAGACAACACCCACCCCAGCCACAGCCTGTTCACCCTGCTGCCGTCAGGAAAAAGATACAGAAGTATCTGCTGCCGTACCACCAGACTACAGAGCAGTTTCTTCCCTCAGGCTGTGAGACTACTTAATGCACCATCTGCACTCCTCCATGTTTAATAATTTTATTTTTTATACAATCAATCAATCAAGAGGGAACCACATTTTAATTTCATTATACAACCTGTTGTATAATGACCAATAAACTTCCTTGTATCCTTGTATCCCTGTATTGTGAGGCTAAGATGAGTGATTGAGCCATAGCTCAAGGCCACAATCTAGTCATTCAGAACCTCCAGCAACAAATAATATCTCATCTTGGACCCTACACCTTAAGGAAGAAACCGCATTGCCTTTATTTGACCAGTGGCAAGAAAATAATAAACTTTAATTATGGCAAAGAATTATGCTTGTTTGGCAGGATGGATGAGGAAGGGAATAGTGAATGGCAACAGGCATGAAATGTTACACCAAAACAAGGAGAATGATCATGCTCCATTGGCTCTCTTGGTCTTGCTATAGCTTCTACAAATCCTGTTCAGTTTACTTTGTACTGGAGACTGCTCTAACTGAACCACCTAAAATGGGATCTTACTAAAAATGTAGCCCTTTGAAATAATACAGTTAGTAATGTGTGTACCTTTATCAGTGTCTAGGAGGCACCAAGAATAACTGTAGGGTATATTAACAGAATATAGTGTGGGGCAAACATCACTCACCTTCCAAGATAAAACCTCAGTCGGGATTTTCAGAGGGAGTGTGCCCAAGCAAAACAGGGGAAAGTGCTTTTGAGTGACACATTTAAAATAAACAAATATTAAACGCACAAAAACACATAGGGCCCTATCTTGTGCCACCCGCTACCCGCTGCCACTACCCGCTACCCGCAAATTGCAGATTTAGGAACTTCTGCTATCCCTAAACGGTATCTATCCATTATGCCGACTCCGTTATTTGCACCTGGAGGTGTGTCCGTGGGCGTGTTTCATGCGCTATCCCTAAAATTTCTGTCTTGCACACACACTTTAGGGAAAGTGGATAGCGGGTGGTCAGGACCAACACTGGCCACAATAGGGGATACTGGTGAGCCCATAGCCCCCTATTGTGGCCAATTTATACATGGAATTGGTAGATCACAAGGCCATAAACTCATACAAAGGAACGCCTCCAAGCCATTGGTTCAGGTATGTGGATGACACATGGGTGAGGATCAAAACCCAAGATGTACAGGCTTTTACCGATCACGTCAACTCAGTGGACAAAAAAAAAAAAAAAAAAACCATTAAGTTCACTAGAGAAGATGTTAAAGACAACCACTTGCCATTTTTGGATTGTGATGTGCACTTTGATGAGGATAGGAGCCTCCACATTGGGGTATACAGGAAACCCACCCACACAGACCAATACCTTCTTTTTGACTCACACCATCCACTGGAGCACAAACTGGGGGTTATCAGAACCTTGGACACAGGGCAGATAACGTACCAACCTCCACTCGGGCCCAAGCTGAAGAACACGAACACCTAAGGGGAGCCCTGAAAACTTGTGGCTATCCGAGTTGGGCTTTTGGCAAAACACGCTCCAGAAAGAATAACAGAAAGAAATTTTGAGTATTGGGTCATTTTGGTACCAGTGATGAAGATCGTTCTTTTTATTAAAAGACACAATTTTTGTTGCCAAGCTTCATGTCTATATAAAGCCAGCACATTTGAAAGTTCTTCAGACACAAAAATGGCTAAAACAAGGAACGTAACACAGGAAACACACCTGAAGATAAAGATTCTCAGCCGGGAAGGGTACAGCTGCCGCCAGATAGCCAGGAAGTGCAGATGCAGTCCTTCAGCAGTTGGATACACTCTGCAGAAATACAGACGAATCAACAGCTTGGAAGACAAACCAAGATCTGGGCGTCCAAGGGTTTCTTCAGCAAGAAATGACCGCATCCTGATCCACATGTGCAGGCAAAACCGCCGAATGACATCACAGGAGCTTCAGCAGCAGTGGTCAAACCAAACTGGTGTCCACCAATGGGATGATCGTGTAACTTTGGTTAGTACCAAGCTGCTAACGTTAATTTCAGTAACCGGATGGTAGCCGCAACAGTTGAGGCTAACCCGAGAGGTGTTTGTGTCTGCAAAATCAAGCTGATAAGGCTGCATTCAGACAAAAAGGCTTTGCAGAGATAAGGGTCGGTGTTTGGGCTTGTCATAAATAACGTTTTATTTCTCGGATTCAATGGTTTTTCGCTACCACCGCTCCCTTCCCCCACTCAGTATATAATGTAACATTATATACTGATACATTATTAATGTTACATTGTTGTTTTAATGTCTCACGTATAGATAAGCGCGGAGTTACAGTAGGGAATATGTGAAAGGGGATAGAATACACATTTTACACATGCAACATTTATTGGATTTACAAGCTTTGGCTATGTTAATACAATTTACATTGGAAGTGAAATAGTCTGTGTAACCCATTATTTTTTTTGTAACTGTGCACATTTGTTGTCATAATTTTTGCACTGCTTGTAGCTGTTGTAACTACATATTTGAGAAGATGTTGGTGTAACCCCTGTTTCCTCTATACATGCCAGCACATCAAGTGCATCCATACAGCAGTGTTGTGCATGAACGAGTTCAAAAGAACGCGTTCATTGAACACGTTCATATTTTTAAGAACGTTGAACTGAACGCAATGTATTTGTAAATAAAGAACTTGAACGTGAACTCGTTCAGATTATGTGAGAGTCAGCGCCAATGTTTAGGTCCAATTACTGAGGAATTATTGCGGAATTTGACATAATTTGAATGAAATGCTGTTTTTGTGTGGAATATGAACATATGTCTGGGGGAAATTAGATGGACGGAAGCAAATCTGGGTGGCACAACCCCTCCAGTGGTTTCACCTGCACCTGCACCACCAAGAAAAACATTCCAACACCTGCACCGGCACCGTACGAGTCCAAAAGCAAAGAAACTTTCCAGCTACAGCGGCGCACTGACATAGCTTGTGTAACAAAGCGAAGAGCTACCACTCTGCGCTATTTTCACTGGCTAACAGCGGCACACTGGCTTAGCTTGTCTATTCAGAGAAGAGGTATCACTTCGGCTTATTTTTCAATCTATGTTATCACATGCATACTACTGCTCATTCATTGGTAGCTGAATTGTTAGGTCTGTTTGATAAGTAATTTACATTTTTAAAACAAATAATTTAACATTGTTCAATTATTAATAACATATCATTTTCACCTTTTACTGCTATAACAATGTAATTGTTAAATAAATAAATAAAGCGTTGTTTATTTGTTACCTCAATTAATTTAAGGTAATTTCTATTTCATTTGTGTGCATTTTAGTCATAAACATTAAAAACACTCTTTTTTTGGTAGTAAAGTAAAATAAGAGTGAAGGGTAAAAAACTGAATTCCCAAAAATTAAAACGGAAAAAACGGAATTTGGGAAAAAATAAAACGGAATTTGGGGGCGAAAAAAACGGATTTTATAGGGCCCTGCATTGATTCCGACAGCAAAAATCTAACCTTTCTGTGCAAATCATGTCCACCTGCGCTGAAAAACACTTTCAGCGCAGGTGGACATGTTGACTTCAAATTTGAAAAGGCATTTGGAGTTGAAGCATCCATCCAGTGTGAGAAAATATCTACAAGTCCTTGACAATCCCAAAAAGTCATCAGGAATGGGCAAGAACACCCCCTGCCAGCCCCAAACGACCCAAGTCACACTGCCTGCAGCCTTCAGGGGTATTACTGGATTTCCCAGCAACAGGTAGACAAATTAATAATGGACTACATTGTTTGAGATTTACAGATTTCTACAATTCCACTAGGACAATATATAATTGTGAACAGCGAACAGTTTTAGGTGGTGATGGATGTCATAGTTTTCTTTGAAAAACAAGGTCAGTCTTTCATTCTCACTTTTCACCTAAAAAAACTGAAATGAACTGAACTTTGAACTAGTTCAAAATTGAAATGGTGAACTATGAACGTGAACTATTCATTTTTATACTGTGTGAACTGAACTTTGAACTAGTTCATGAGAACTATGAACTTGCACAACACTGCCATACAGTTTCCTGCATCAAGAGATGTTGCATGCCAGACTACACTTGAAGATTTACCCCTCTTCAAGGCCCACTTTCCAAAAGCCATGAAGGGAGAATGCAGAGCTAAACCACTAAAGACAGAGCCGACATTCCGAAAGTGTTAAATTCTTTTTAGGGCCCGAGCACTGGAACAGTGCGAAGCCCTATTGTATTTGCTTCGTTTCTTTCTTCTTTCTTCTTATTATTATTACGTCAAAATAAACCTTAATTTGACTCCCTAAACATGCTCAAAAACTCACCAAATTTGGCACGCAGGCCAGGTCTGGCGAAAAATTTGATAAAATGGACAAACGGACCCCCTAAGTACAAAAATGGGCTCGGTAGCGCCACCTAGGCACACAAAGGCAGCCGCTGCGGCCCACAGGAATGTGATAGAAACACCAAACCAACGCCGAAATGTAGGTCTCATCAAGGCCTACAAATCACGCGCTGACACCCCCCCTCTAAAACCAACAGGAAGTCCGCAATTTGCGTTGGAATGTTCACGTTCTCGCCCAAAATTCCGCTTTGAACAAAATCTATCTCCTCCCAGGCCGTAAATGTCAGCGGCTTGAAAATTTAACAGATGACAGAGGACACAGTGCTGAACAAAAGTTGCTAAAGATTCCGTCATTACTCGATTAGTTTGGATTTTATAAGCCCTCAAAGTCGGAGTGGTCAGAGCCAAAACCTCATTTTTTCCCATGGAGTTTGGTGTGCAGAGGCTGACACTTGGCACTAATTAAGCCCCTGGAGTCTAAAGTAAAAGTCTGACAGCTTTGAAAACTATGCAGATGGAAAGAGGACAAAAATTCCTACAAAAATATGTAGTTTTGATGTGGATTGGACCAAGTTTGTGGGAGTTGTGAAGAGTTTTCAAACATTTTTGACTCTGGTGTGCTCTGCTCTGCACTCTGCCTGGACATGTGACTCACTCTAGCTGCCTCAGGAATGCGCAATACACACCCATTGTAAGAGCTCAGAGGGAGCAGAAAACACTCTCAAACTAAAACTGCCATAACTCAAAAACAGTAAAAGATAGCAAAATCATGTAAATGGGAGATTTATAGATCCGAGTCTCGTGACTCGTTTAAGCTTTGAATCAAGTCTGTAACTCAAACGGTGACCGAGCTGTGACACCTCAAAAAGGGGTGGGTTTTATGGATTTCTCCATTGGATTGAATGAGGATTTCTCTGTCTGCCTGCATTTTGGTGTGATCATGCAGCAGCTGCCAGTACTCAAGTCAGTCACACACTAGGACTTCCGTGGCCTTTCAAAATAAAAGCCCAAAACTCTTTCAAAATGAAAACACCGAAAAATACCCTCAAAACTGGCACAAACTGACGAATTGTCTACACTTCGACACACGCGCCGTCCCCGACGTGCGCGGGGGGGGGGGGGGCGCCCAACGCTGCTTGCAGCTTTAATTTTTTTTTTTTTTTTCTTTTTTAATTTTTCAACCAAAACATATGTTTTGGGCCTGTTGTATTAGGTATAGAGGGTTTTCACCGACGTCACGTTCTGGGCGGAAACCCGGAATGCACGGCCATATTGGAGGTACTCGGTGTAAACAACTGAACAGACTGCAATGGAGACTTGTGCGCTTGGGATAGTTTAAGTGAGTGTAGCCATGTCAAAACAACAGAAAAGCTCATCAAAACGCGGATCCATGACGACCCGGTGATTCTTCCTTCAGTTGCATGTCCGAATACTGACTGCTGTCGCAGTGTTCACCCTGGGAGACATATAATTAAATTTGCAGATGACACTGCTATAGTTAGCCTACTGAAGCAGAATGAAAGTAGGCATGGATCAGTGTTAAGTGATTTTGTGAGTTGGTGTGAAGCATCACATTTACAGTTAAACATATCAAAGACAAAAGAGTTGGTCTTTGATTTTAGATGTGAGCCCCACACACATACCCCATCCATGATAAAGGGAGAAATGATAGAGGTAGTAAATGAGTACAAATATCTTGGTCTTATTATAGATAATAAACTATCTTGGGATCAGTGTGCAGATGCTATTTTTAAAAAAGGTCAACAGCGCATATACTTCCTCAAGAAGTTACATTTTTTTAACATTGATAGCAAAATCTTGACCTTATTTTACAAGGCTTTTATTGGGAGTATTCTTGCTTATTGCATTGTATGTTGGTACGGTAATTCTAAAATTACCCATAGAAACAGACTGGGAAAACTTGTGAGAACTAGTGGGGAGATCATTGGGAGGCAGCAGACTGATCTATATCATCTTTATCTGACTAGGCTGACCCAAAAGGCAGACAAGGTCTGTATAGATAAAACCCACCCACTTTCAGGGGAATTCATGCTTCTCCCCTCAGGGCGAAGGTACAGGCATCCCAACATCAGAACAAATCAGGCCAAAAACTACTTTCTTTCCACTGCAATTACACAACTAAACAAGCTTTGGGCAGCAGTGTGATGTGTACAGATCATAACTAAATGGGGAATGCATCTTGAGTATGGGCAAGTCTTATTGGTTGGTTATTTATTATAGATCATTTATTTATTCTTGTGTTAGGGAATCTATGCATGATAGGCCTGTGTGACCTGTGTGTGTCTTGTATTTAGTGTAGATGTATGTGTTTTATGTATGTGCTGTACACAAAATTGCCCTTTGGGGACAATAAAGATCTTCTAAGTCTAAGTAAGTCTAAGATATAGTCAACTACCTGGTTTTCTCACCGAGCCCATACACAGCGAAAGACCTTAAATCCTACAAAGGTTTGGAGGGCTATAACCAGATGGTGTGTGGATGGGTGAGGGAGATGCAGTACCAAGTCATCACCAAAAATCATCGGTCAAATGGTCAAACAAATTTGATTCTATTTATTGTCTTTTTATTCTCCCCTGCACCAAAAGTACTGAGCCCTAATTTTGTTGCATTATTATACTGTATATGTTTGTGCAATGACAATAAAGATTTATCTATCTATCAACGTCCATTGTTTTGTGAAGGCCAAAATAAGTAATGCAGTAACGTCCTAATCATCCTAACTTTAACTGTATGATGTAATTACGATACTCAAGGTGTAGCCAAGTGACTGTCAATCTTTTTTTTTTTTTTCCATTTCAAAGACCCACAGTTTTCTATCTACACTGTGCGCTATCTGAGTTAGTTTCATAGTATTTTATTCAATCATGTACAATCTGACACAAAAAAACACACACTTTTGGAAGTTAGTAATATTCCAAATGTTTTTCTCGGTCTGATCTATTGGTACATCCTAAAACACGGCAATAATTAACCATTTTTCTTGACGACGTTCAGGATCTACTATGTGTGTATGGTTTGTTGTGGTACGGAGTACCTCCAATATGGCGGCTTCCGGACTGTTGACGCACGGATGACGCGTCATGAAAACCCTCTATTGCTCTTACATGTTATAAGAATTTCAACATAAAATAATAGTAAAAACTAAAATACACAAAAAAGCAACCTTATAAAAACAATAAATTAGATAAAGTGTCAAATGTCAGGAAGTATTTAGAGGAACACTTTCAGTCATTGTGGAGAAAAAAAAAGGTAAACAAAGTGCTTGTGCATGTATTTTATAAAACAGGGTATGTTGCTGACATGATGGACCTCATGTTTGAAGAAGTCTTTGTGCACCCAGCACCATACACAGATGCAGTATTGGCCGTCCCTGTTCCAGAGGACCTAACTGCACAGTTTGAGCGGCCTGACAAGGAGGAGGTCATTGCCAGCTATGTGTCCCGGTTCAATCGAGGGACAGTTTAAATCCTACGTAGTGGCCTTCAGTATCAGGAAACGCCGTGCGGATGCGAAGGACCACACAAGCTGGAATGACGACCTGGATTCTGCACCCCAGGAAGCCCCAGCACCAGCTCACGAAGCTGTGATATGCTAGATACCTGTAACAACTCCAAACAATTGGACAGGATATTTAGTCTTGTAAATATTTTTTATGGTGTGTGTCACACTTTTTTTTTTTCTTATGTGCATTGCCTGCTAGGCTGGCTCCGTGTTATGATTATCCAGGGTATCCGCGGGTTTGTAAAAGGTAGTAAAAGGTATTAAATAAAAGAAGCCCAAATTAAGGTCCTTAAAAGGTAGTAAAAGGTAACTAACACAATTTTAATTGGTAGTAATTTTTTCCATCATCCCTTCAATATATTATGACTTTTACGTTGATGCTGATTTTTTTCTTGACAGTTCATTTAATTAAAGAAATATTAAAACGAAAAATATGTGCGAGCAGGACACCAGGACCTGTGTCGCCGTTGATAGCCAATCAGTGATCCTGACTGCATTTGCCACCCCATAGCGTGTACGCGATTGGTTCACCTGCCGCATGTTGCGCTCATGCGGGGTCTCAAAACCTTAGTGTGAGCAAGCCACTTGCCGAAAAGTGAAAATGCAAGTTTTCACAGCTCTGAGCAGTGCTGTAAACTAGCGGTCGCCACTCGCCAAATGCGTCTAAAATATTCCCTTGGCGAGTTAATTTTGGAGGTTTACCTGCCATATATATATATATATATATATACAGTACAGGCCAAAAGTTTGGACACACCTTCTCATTCAATGCGTTTTCTTTATTTTCATGACTATTTACATTGTAGATTCTCACTGAAGGAATCAAAACTATGAATGAACACATGTAGAGTTATGTACTTAACAAAAAAAGGTGAAATAACTGAAAACATGTTTTATATTCTAGTTTCTTCAAAATAGCCACCCTTTGCTCTTATTACTGCTTTGCACACTCTTGGCATTCTCTCGATGAGCTTCAAGAGGTAGTCACCTGAAATGGTTTTCACTTCACAGGTGTGCCTTATCAGGGTTAATTAGTGGAATTTCTTGCTTTATCAATGGGGTTGGGACCATCAGTTGTGTTGTGCAGAAGTCAGGATACTACACAGCCGACAGCCCTATTGGACAACTGTTAAAATTCATATTATGGCAAGAACCAACCAGCTAACTAAAGAAAAACGAGTGGCCATCATTACTTTAAGAAATGAAGGTCAGTCAGTCCGGAAAATTGCAAAAACTTTAAATGTGTCCCCAACTGGAGTTGCAAAAACCATCAAGTGTTACAACGAAACTGGCACACATGAGGACTGACCCAGGAAAGGAAGACCAAGAGTCACCTCTGCTTCTGAGGACAAGTTCATCTGAGTCACCAGCCTCAGAAATCGCAAATTAACAGCAGCTCAGATCAGAGACCAGATAAATGCCACACAGAGTTCTTGCAGCAGACCCATCTCTAGAACAACTGTTAAGAGGAGACTGCGCCAATCAGGCCTTCATGGTCAAATAGCTGCTAGGAAACCACTGCTAAGGAGAGGCAACAAGCAGAAGAGATTTGTTTGGGCCAAGAAACACAAGGAATGGACATTAGACCAGTGGAAATCCCAATCGAGATGGTTTGGGGTGAGCTGAACCGCAGAGTGAAGGCAAAGGGGCCAACAAGTGCTAAACACCTCTGGGAACTCCTTCAAGACTGTTGGAAAACCATTTCAGGTGACTACCTGTTGAAGCTCATCGAGAGAATGCCAAGAGTGTGCAAAGCAGTAATCAGAGCAAAGGGTGGCTATTTTGAAGAAACTAGAATATAAAACATGTTTTCAGTTATTTCACCTTTTTTTAAGTACATAACTCCACGTGTTCATTCATAGTTTTGATTCCTTCAGTTAGAATCTACAATGTAAATAGTCATGAAAATAAAGAAAACGCATTGAATGAGAAGGTGTGTCCAAACTTTTGGCCTGTACTGTATGTGTATACATATATATATGTATATATATATATATATGCTGTTTTTGTGTGGAATACAAACGTATGTCCAGGGAAAATTACATGGAGGGAAGCAAATCTGGGTGGCACAACCCCTCCAGTCGTTTCACCTGCACCACCAAGAAAAAATATTACAACAACTGTACCGGCACCGTACGAGTCCAAAAGGCAGAGATACTTTCCAGGCTACAGCAGCGCACTGACATAGATTGTGTAACAAAGCGAAGAGTTGCCACTCCACTCTATTTTCACTGGCTAACAGCAGCACACTGGCTTAGCTTGTCTATTCAGAGGAGCGGTATCACTTTGGCTTATTATTATTATTTTTTTTAAATTATCTATGTCAGGGGTCCCCAAACTTTTTCCTGTGAGGGCCACATAACTTTTCCCTCCTCTGATGGGGGGCCGGGGTCAGTTTGTAACAGAAAAAGTGTGACGATCGCAGGGGTGCCTAAACGTAAACATTTATTGTTTTCCAGAAAGCCACACATAACCAAATATTAATAACCCTTTCCAGGATCTTCACAGAAAAAAAGTCAGGAAATAAATAATAACACTATTAATGAAATAAATTACACTATTTATGAAATCAATAAAAATCAAATAACCCTCTATGGGTTCTTCACAGAAAAAAAGTCAGGAAATAAATAACACTATTTGTGAAATAAATAATAACCAAATAACCCTCTCTGGGTTCTTCACAGAAAAAAAAAGTCCATGGAACATTAACTTTCTGTTGTGCCGTGCACAATCTTAACAGGTAAAAGTTCAGCTTAGTTGTCAGAGCAGAATCTCTTACTTAAATGCAGGGACGGTTTTTGCTATGGGCAGTGTGGGCCAGGGCGCAATCTACTTGGGGGCGCACGAGAAAAAAAAATTCGCCAGTTTTCTAGACTACCATATAGACCCGCACATGCCGTGGCACCGGGGTACCATCAGTCGGCATCAGGCGGGCCGGCCGCGGCACCAGCCGGTACCGCGCACACCCGGTCTGGTCTGCCGGATGTGACAGGTGAGCGGCTTAATGAGGGCCAGTGCCGGCTCGCCTGATGCCAACTGATGCTGCCCTGGTGCCGCGCCCGACTGGTGCCGCGGGGGCGGGGGGGTTGGATTAGTAACATGAAAGGGCGCAAGCCAGTAATATCGCCTAGAGCGGTAACATGGGCAGAACCGCCACTGCTTAAATGACTCATATGAGCAGTCTCTCAAAGTTCTTGTGTTCCTTCCTTATAATCCTTTTGTAGGTTCCAGTAGGCTTGTCACGTTCTATGCATGTATTAGTCTCGATCGCGTGGCCAGACTGAAAAAAAAAAAAATCATAATGTGTCTCTGGTATTGTTCAAGGGGCCGGGCCAAATGTGGAGGCGGGCCGTAGTTTGGGGACCACTGATCTATGTTATCACATGCATACTACTGCTCATTCATTGGTAGTTGAATAGTTAGGTCTGTTTGATAAGTAATTTATTTATAAAGGTTATTTTGTTCTATTAATATTTACAGTTACAGTTAGTAATATTTACAGAGTTAATGTAAATAAAAATAATTGTTCACAACAACAAAATATTAAAATGTACTTTAAATCTTACCTTGGCCTCTTCTCTAAATATGTATTTCAGTATAATACTGTTATCTCAATTGAAAGTACTAAAACAGATGCATATGGGACAACAAAAGGCAATTTGTTATTTTGGCCGGTAAAAAAAATTGCTTGGCCGGTAGATTTTCTACCGGCCCCTTGGCCAGTGAGCCAGAAAGTTAGTTCCTGTATAAACCCTGTTATCACTGGTAGTACTTGTATGTAAATTATTTGATGTCAATAAATGCTTGAAAGTGTCTACAGAAATGACTCCTGTGAATACATAAATAATTTACACACCACCTGCTTATGGAAAAACTATACAAATAAAAAAAAATAGCTAAATCAATTTATTTAACTGTACGGTACTCACATTTGTCACATGTTATTACAGTTGTAAGATTATGCCCACTGAGGCAAAGCAAGGCTACATAACATCTTTGATTTAAATACAAACTATAACATTTTGCAAAGCATACTGGTGTATTCCTCTCAGCTGTAAAGGACCATAGTCAGCTCGGTATATTTGGCAGGCATTCTGCAGAGAGTATGCATTGAGGCAGACAGGCTCCAACCCAGGATGGTCTACCATACATGATGGCTCATCCTCAACCTCTCCCAGCCGTCTGGTAACCTACAGGGAATTACAAACCATAAATGCCATTATATCTTACACTGTAAATGTAACATGTAGTGTAGACATATGCTATGGTTTGATGCTTAGCAATAATAAGTAAAACACATTAATCCGAAGTAATGCATTTATTAATCCATAGGAAGGCTATGCTTAAGTAATAAAGTTTGCTGTGAGAATATGTTTAAGTGATAAAGTCTGCTGTGAGAGCACTGTGCATAACAGGATATTGTAGAGACAGTGGAAAAGTACTGAAGATATGCAACAAACAGAGATGTGCAAAAATAACTACATAATAGACATACCTGTGAGGAACAGGAAGGTGACGTTCCTAGGAGAAGACCTTTTAGGGATGTTCTTAGAAAACCTGGATTACCCCATATTTGGTAAAAGAGACCCTTGTGGGGTATAGAGACAGGATGTGTGTGTGTGTGTGTGTGGTTTGTGTGCTGTGCTGTGCTCTGTGGTTTCAGAGAATGGGAGCCATAGTAGGCGAATGACAACTGAAGTCTAACAGCTGCAGGTGTGGAGCCACAAGGATGCAAGCGCATCAAGGAAGAGAATGGAGTCAGATGAACGGACCAATCCTGGAGAAGAACACACTCATGTTTATGCAATATTCTGTTTAGTATATCAGACTGGGTCAGGAAAAGATAGTCAGTCAGACTTCGTGAACTGACACACACTTTGTTGTTGGTCAGGGATAGGAAGATTGAGACCCAGAGCTCTGTATGCCTTATTCATCTACTGCTAAATAAAACTGATATTTTGAGACCGAATATCTTCTCCTATTACTTCATTAAAGAACACGCAGGACTCAGCTCACACATAGATGAAAGATTGCTGGTAGACTGAGAGTAGAGTCCAACAGTAGCTTAATCAAGATAAATTAGTTTTCTCTTTGGGCATGGAGATACTACCTGTGGTATCTCCAAACAGCAGATATTCTCAGCTTCTGGGGGAATGGTAGCACAGTTTCCACAGGAGCACCTATCCAAGGAAAAAAGTGAACATTTCACCAAAATGTAAGTGGACAAGCAGAGGTGGATAAGAAGTAAGCTTGGCCTAACCCTTTCAAGTGCATAAAACATAAGTCATTTGTGACATGTGACTAATGTGGAGATGGAGAACAGTGTCATTTACACAACACAACACTGCCTCGAATTTTGATTAAACTGACTAAAACCTTATTGATACAGACAAACATTTATGCTGAATTATAGTGAGGTAAGAACATTATATTGTGAAAAATAAATGACAGGGCGCTGTTATGATAAACATCTCTGCTCAAAACATCACAAAACCTTAGGCCTACTTTGTCAGCATCGATTACTAGTCTTGACATTACATGCTTGAAGTAGTCTAACTGAGCATATGTTGAGGCTAGCTAACGTAACCGTTAGCAGGAGCTAACGTTACCTAGCTACATGTAAGTAACAGTGTAACAACACACACGGACAAAGTAAAAGGTAAAATATAAAGACACATAATATTTGTAACTAACCATTCAGAAATGTTCTGCTGCAGCCGTAGAGTTTGAATTTCCTCAGGACAGATTCTGTATCAAATTGGTATGTCTGAACCACATCACTTCTACGAGCCATACCTACTTTCTGTAAACATTAGTGATGGGTCGTTCGCGAACGAGTCGATTCTTTTGAACGGCTCTTTGAAGTGAACGAGTGAACCGGCTCTTTAAAATGAATGAGCCAGTTCCCAGTTTCTTTGTTTTTTTGCTTTAATTCACTCTGTAGAAGAAGTCATAAAACATGGGACTACAATATTATTTCAGAGCTGCCTTTTGTTTGTTTGTTTGTTTTTTTTGTTTACACTTTATTTTATTGTTTACAGAAAGTAAGCTAAGTCAAGGAGCTGATCAACTGTTTTGGTCAAAGCAGCTCAGGTGTACAACATTAGTATTATTATTGTGAGTTTTCAATCCAAAATGTTCTTAAAATTTGTACTGATATTGTTCTATTCTAATATTTGAAGTTGAAATCTTGTTTAGTTTTATAAAAGTATTGGATAGTGTTACATATCTTTATAATCTCCTCGTTTTCTCATTTGATACACGTTATCGTGAATTTCTAAAGAAAGACTAAAATTCCTGAAATCCAGGAACAAACTGGACCTTTAAAGTTTTAGAATTTCTTTCATATTGTTTTATCATTGCCTGTTTTGAAGATGTTATGTTGGGTTATGCAGCCAGCGAGGTATGTTTATTTGCATTTGTTATTTAAATTTCTAGTGTTATTTCAGTTACATGTTTATCTTGCACATTATTATGTTTACACAGTATCAACGGTGGATTTGATGAAGGTGAAGTGCAACTATGATGAATAAATCCATCAGTAACAGAACCATTGTTGACAGCACATCAAGACGAGAAATACACATAAGCCACTGTTTAGCGTTAAGGACACCCACGTTCAGATTTTTCATGATGTCCACAAGCCAGACACACTCAAGTTTGTGTTCTGAAAGGAGACACAAGGACTGAGAAAACTATAGGGAACTGTGTGTAGGCTTACAAATAACAGTGTTTCACAAGATATAAGGGGTACTGATGGAACTGATTGATTGGTACTTGCTTGATATGGGTACATCATAGTGTTGCAAAGGGGTGGCAAGTTTATATCGCTCTGGAATATTGGAAATTTTCAGGAGATTTTTGCTTTCACTTTTTTTCCAATTTTTCCGAAAATTCCCAGGAAAATTCGGCTCGGGAATTTTGGGAATTTTCGTTTTTTTTCTTGTCATCAATTTGAATGAGGTTTTTAAAAAGTTTCCACGGAAATTTGAGCTTGGGAATTTTGCAAATTTTCGTTTTTGTTGTTGTTACCTTAAGGTGAATAAAATGAATGTCAACATCAATATCACCATTTTGGAAATGGAAACCCTAATCTCCTGAACTCAGGACACACCTCTAACCCAAAGACCACAATGCCAGCATACTGTAAAATCATCATCCCCATACCCAAGTGTGTGAAATAAAACTTAAATATAAAACTTAAATAAAAACAGTCAACTTTGCATTTTGGTAGAAACAAATATGTTGCATGATTCAATGCAAATTCAAGTGTCCACCATGATTCACATATGCAATTAATTTCGAGCACATTGGATCATCATCAATCAGTAGCTTATACTCCACTAGGCTACAGCACTTCCACTGAGACAGACGATCATCATATCAGCATCATGATTCAATTTCCTGCATTTCTATGCATTTTAATGGGTAGTTTGAACCACTTCATATACACACCTTAACAATAGTAGTGCACACAGTCCTATGCCTGAATTAATAGCCTACACCTTTTACTAACGCTGTATAACTGCTGGTTGTTGCATTACTATCCTAAAACAGAACAGACATAGGATTATTATAAAGAGAAAATTCATTGCACATGGGTGATACCATTAATATCTTAATGTAGGATATTTACATAAAACACCCCGATGGATCAGGTTAATTTCATTTGAGCAACAGATTTCCCGAGCATTTATATGGGCTACGCAAACTTCAATCCACATGATAAAAATTAATCCACGGACCACCAAAGTAACGTTTGACTGTTTAATTAAATCAACTTAAAATTACTCTGGCATGGTTGGAGGGGGTGTGCTCCAGTACGGTATGGGCGCAGCGCGATTAACTGTGAATCGCGGCATTGCACAATCAATAATGAACTGATAATAATAATCAACCAGATCCGGCAGATGTGACCGGGTGGCCACGCATACCATGCGGTGCTGGCCGGCACCAAGCCGCTCCCCCAAAATTTCACAATGTTTCCAACCAGGGGAGCTCATGTCACCACCAGGGGAGCTGTGCACCCCTTTGCTCCCCCTTATTTTGCACTCTGGTTATGCTAATATGCACGACAGTTTGACTCAGCTAGGGAAAATTTCCGAAAATTCCCTGGAAATTCATTATAATGTAACATGTTTGCATGCATATCTGCTTATAACAAACCAAAATGCTTATTATGTATACATATATATGACCGGGTGAATGCAGTGAATATAAATTCCTGAAAATTCCCCCCCAAAATTCCCATTTATTCCCGATAATTCCCATTAATTTCTGAAAATTCCCATGTAAATTTTCCAACTTTGAAAATTCCGGGAATTTTGCAACACTAGCTGAAACCAAATGTTTTCCTGCCCCTAAATGAGGCTACTCCACCTAATTACTCCTATGCCCATGTAGCCCGGGCTCATAATATAAAGTGTTGCCTTAATTCACAAAGATATCTACAGAACATCTAATCTGTAAAATAAATTCAAATCTTTTGAGGCTCTTGTCTTAAGTTCATCTTCCTCAGCCATGAATAGTCTTTCTCCATTTTACATGGTGGTGATCTATCGAACGCCTGGTCCTTATTCTCAGTTTTTAGATGAGTTTGGTGAATTTTTGTCAGGCTTAGTTACCCACTCTGAACAGATCTTGTTTCTTGGAGATTTTAATATCCTTCTAAATAAGGCTAATGATCCACTGAGTAAAACCTTTTCAGATCTTATTGATACATTTGGATTTACTCAGTGTGTTCAAGAGGCAACTCATTGCAATGGTAATATCCTTGATCTGGTCTTGTCTAAAGGGATAGCTGTTTCTGATCTGACTGTCTTGTCAGCCACCTCTGCTGTGTCAGATCATTTTCTTATTAAATTTGAGGCATCACTGGCCTGTCCTGTTAGTGGTGGCACAGATGTAATCACTAGTCGCCACTATTGGTCACTATTGGTCCCACTGCTGTTGCTGTGTTTAGCCAGCAGTTGCCTGGAGTTTTGGCTCCTCTCACTGTAGAGACAGGCTCTGTCGAAAATCTTACTAGTTCCCTTAATGTGGTCCTCTCCAGTCTCCTTGATACAGTTGTGCCGCTCTCTACCAGAGAGAGGCGACTGAAGAGATCCACACCTTGGTTTAATGATGAGATACGAGCTTTGAAGCAGGCCTGCAGGAGATTGGAACGACAATGGCGAAAATCAAAGTTAGTAGTTTTTTACCTATCTTGGCATGATAGTTTATTGAAATATAAGCGTGCCATAGCTGTCGCTAAAGCAGCCTATTTCTCCCGCTTAATCACCATTAATAAACGTAATCCTAGATTTCTCTTTGAGACAGTAGCAAAGCTCACAAAAAAACAGCCATCTGCTACTAACTCATCATTTACAGCGGATGAATTTCTGGACTTTTTTGGTAACAAGGTTGAGGAGATCAGGCAAAAAATTAGTTCTGCATCCGCTGCTGCTCCTGCGGATGGTATCTCACCAATTTCAAACTCACTGGTATACTCTAGCTCACCAACAGTCCCTATTATCTCGGTTTTTGAGGCTGTCTCACTTGATACTTTATCTAAGCTTGTGATGGCCTCTAAACTGACAACCTGCTTTCTCGATCTGCTACCTGCCAAGCTTTATAAAGAATCCTGGCTTTTACTGGGCTCTACAATGCTAGATATTGTTAATTTATCGCTTAGTTCTGGCATTGTGCCCAACAGCTTTAAGTCAGCTGTGGTCAGACCGCTATTAAAGAAACCACATCTTGATTCTAGTTCCTTAAATAGTTATCGCCCAGTTTCCAATCTCCCGTTCATGTCTAAAGTGCTTGAGAGAGTTGTGTTTCAACAACTCTCCACCCATTTGGCAGTAAATCAGCTCTATGAGCCTTTCCAATCAGCTTTCAGGACCTGTCACTCCACTGAGACAGCACTTAACTAGAGTTGCCAATGATCTTCTATTGCCTATTGATGCTGACTCTACCTCTGTGCTTCTATCGCTGGACCTCAGTGCAGCCTTTGATATTGCTGATCACTGCATTCTATTAGATAGACTAACTGAGAATTTTGCTGTCACTGGCCTGGCTCGTTCAAGAACACAGTGTGTCATGTACAACAATACTAAATCCAAATTCTCCAATGTTAAATGCGGGGTACCTCAGGGCTCAGTCCTGGGTCCTCTCCTTTTCTCCCTGTACATTTCCCCACTTGGACAAATTATGCGTAACCATGGTATAAATTTCCATTGTTATGCTGATGATACTCAGCTATATTTGCCCATAAAGGCTGATGATCCCACACAGATCACTAGATTAGAGGTCTGTCTGGCTGCGGTAAAAAATTGAATGTCACTTTCCTACTGCTAAACTCAGATAAAACCGAGATGTTAATAGTCGGCCCTCCTAGACATAGACAAAGACCAAGACTGCCTATTTTCACTTACGTAATATAGCACAAATTCGGTCCTCCCTGTCCATGGCTGACGCAGAGACCTTAATTCATGCATTTGTTTCAGCCAGACTTGATTACTGCAATGTTCTGTTTTCACGTCTGCCACGGGCCAGCACCAAAAGTCTCCAGATGGTTCAAAATGCTGCAGCTAGAGTCTTAACTAGAACAAGAAAATTTGACCACATTACCCCAATTCTTGCCTCCCTTCATTGGCTTCCTGTCCATATTAGATCTGACTTTAAGGTGCTTCTGTTAACCTACAAAATCTTAAATGGGTTTGCCCCATCTTACCTTTCTGATCTCCTTAAACTCTACATTCCATCGCAGGCTCGCCGCTCTCAAAATGCAGGGCTGCTTTGCCTACCTAGAGTTAAGAAGAAGTCAGCAGCTGGCCGGGCTTTTTCCTACCGAGCCCCGCTGCTGTGGAATAACCTCCCTGCTGTTGTTAAGCAATCTGAATCTGTTGATTCTTTTAAATCTAGACTAAAAACTCATCTCTTCAGCCTAACTTATGGTTGACAGTTAGTGGTACGGTGGGCTGGTTCTCTGTCTCAATGAAGTAACCCAAGCACTCACCTGCCGACGAGATTATTGCTCTCTCGGAGCTAATGATCTATCTGTCTTCTGCAGATAACTAATGTTTCACCCTTGTCTCTGTGTGAGTGTGTGTGAATTAGGGATGAGCCGGATACTCGGTTGAAACGAGTATCCGGTACGGATATAGCACGTTTGCCGAGTACAAGTATGATCTGAGTAATATGAGTCAATATCCGTGCTCATGATGAATGAAATTAGGTAGCTGACTGTGTCCACGTTGTGTGATAGGCCAGTTACACACAGCGCCCCTCCCCTACATAGGCTACACACAGTATAGCAGTGCGCCGCTCACACACAACACACACAGAGACCCTCCCCTACGCCGTGTGCACCGCTCACACACACACACACACAGGGACAACCTCAGCTGTCACTCACTCAGGTGTGACAGCTCACGTTGCTTCTCTCTTCAGTAGCGGTCAGGTTTTTTCAGCTCGCTCTTCCCTCGGTCTGTAATCACTGATAGTCAGTAGAGTTTCTGCTGAACTTGGCTGGTAACAGACACGCTGCTTTTGAGCAGATTAGGATTAGGGGTTGGGGCTGAATGCGACTGGCGTCGCGTCTCTCACTGCCGACACAGCATGTTTTTTTTTGTTTTTTTTTGTTTTTTTTTAACGTCTGCTCCCTCTTACCGACTGGTTTTTGGTATAAAATAAGTTGGAAAATTTTGCTCGACGCAGTACAGAGCAGTCTTAACACACACACACCATGTACACACATACATTCAGTGGCGGTTCTGCCCATGTTGCCGCCCTAGGCGAAAATACTGCCTTGTGCCCTTCCGTGTAACTACTCCTACCGCATCAGGCGGGCCGGCCGCGGCACTGGTCGGCATCAGGCGGGCCGGTCAGGTCTGCCGAATCTGACAGGTGAGCGGCGCACACATACTGCCATATGTAGCCTACCTTTCATTATAAATCAACTTTTGTTCATACGCGGCTGCAGCAGCACAACAAACAATGACACAGACAACATGGTTGATTATTCACTGCGCAATGTGGCCCGGTAATTGCGGCATCAGGAGCCTGCCTGCTGGTTTACATATGCAAGTACAATACATGTGTATTTGGTTAGACCCCCAATATTAGACGAGGGTGTTTTTTCAGGGCATTTTCAATGGAAAAAATATTGTCTTATATTCGGATGAATACGGTAATAGAAAACTGATTTGCAGCGCTGATTTTTTTTTTTTTTTTTTTTTTTTTTTTTTGTGCTGTGCCGCCCCCCACATGACATGAAAAAATGCAGCCCCAGGCGGCTGCCCACTTCGCCCATGCCTAAAACCGCTACTGCATACATTAGCTCAACACACAAAGTATATTATTATTTTGATTTTATTTTGGCTGCATGCACTGAGAGTCTGACACTTTCTCACTGTAGTTCATAAAAAATAAATAAAGTAGTAGTATAAATATTACAAATTAAGCTATATATCCATATAAATATAAATATATCTATATCTATATCTGTTAGTATATATATACACACACACACACACACACACACACACACACATACACTATATTACCAAAAGTATTCGCTCACCCATTCAAATGATCAGAATAAGGTGTCCTAATCACTTGGCCTGGCCACAGGTGTATAAAATCAAGCACTCAGGCATGCAGACTGTGAAACAAGACATTTGTGAAAGAATGGGCCGCTCTCAGGAGCTCAGTGAATTCCAGCGTGGAACTGTCATAGGATGCCACCTGTGCAACAAATCCAGTCGTGAAATTTCCTCGCTCCTAAATATTCCACAGTCAACTGTCAGCTCTATTATAACAAAATGGAAGCGTTTGGGAACAACAGCAACTCAGCCACAAAGTGGTAGGCCACGTAAAGTGACGGAGAGGGGTCAGCGGATGCTGAAGCGCATAGTGCAAAGAGGTCGCCGACTTTCTGCACAGTCAATTGCTACAGAGCTACAAACTTCATGTGACCTTCAGATTAGCCCAAGTACAGTACGCAGAGAGCTTCATGGAATGGGTTTCCATGGCCGAGCAGCTGCAGCCAAGCCACACATCACCAAGTGCAATGCAAAGCGTCGGATGCAATGGTGTAAAGCACGCCGCCACTGGCCTCTAGAGCAGTGGAGACGCGTTCTCTGGAGTGATGAATCACGCTTTTCCATCTGGCAATCTGATGGACGAGTCTGGGTTTGGAGGTTGCCAGGAGAACGGTACATTTCAGACTGCATTGTGCCGACTGTGAAATTTGGTGGAGGAGGAATTATGGTGTGGGGTTGTTTTTCAGGAGCTGGGCTTGGCCCCTTACTTCCAGTGAAAGGAACTTTGAATGCTTCAGGATACCAAAACATTTTGGACAATTCCATGCTCCCAACCTTGTGGGAACAGTTTGGAGCGGGCCCCTTCCTCTTCCAACATGACTGTGCACCAGTGCACAAAGCAAGGTCCATAAAGACATGGATGACAGAGTCTGGTGTGGATGAACTTGACTGGCCTGCACAGAGTCCTGACCTGAACCCGATAGAACACCTTTGGGATGAATTAGAGCGGAGACTGAGAGCCAGGCCTTCTCGACCAACATCAGTGTGTGACCTCACCAATGCGCTTTTGGAAGAATGGTCAAAAATTCCTATAAACACTCTCCTCAACCTTGTGGACAGTCTTCCCAGAAGAGTTGAAGCTGTAATAGCTGCAAAAGGTGGACCGACATCATATTGAACTCTATGGGTTTGGAATGGGATGGCACTTCAGTTCATAGTATGAGTAAAGGCAGGTGAGCGAATACTTTTGGTAATATAGTGTATATATGTGTGTGTGTGTATATATATCTATATATCTATCTATCTATATATATACACTACTCACAAAAAGTTAGGGATATTCGGCTTTCGGGTGAAATTTCAGGATGAACCTAAAATGCATTATAACCTTTACAGGTGAACTTAATGTGACCTTCTGTAAACTTTTGAATGCACATGTCCAACTGTTCAGTGTTTCAGTACTTTTTGCACAAGTTGCTGTTCTCTAACAAGGAGTTTAATGGCAAAATTCACATCAGGTGTTTGATGCTCCAGCTCATCGAGGTTGTATCATTAGGGAATGGCTGCTGGAGACTGGGGTCCCTCAAATGGAGTGGCCTGCACTTTCTCAGACCTGAATCCCATAGAAAACCTATGGGATCAGCTGAGTTGCTGTATAGAGGCTCGGAGCTCTGTACCCCAGAACCTCAATGTCCTGAGGGCCGCCCTTCAAGAAGAGTGGGATGCCATGCCTCAGCAGACAATAAGTCGACTTGTGAACAGCATGAGACGTCGTTGTCAAGCTGTAATTGATGCTCAAGAGCACATGACAGGTTATTGACACTGACATTTTTTGTTGTGGTATATCCACCACTGTTGTTGGCTTTTGTTTCAAGAAATTGTTTGAGATGAGGAAATCACCAGTGTATGCTCCTACTTAAATGCCCTACTTTCATGATATAATATCACTGTAGCGTGAACTTTTTACATTTTCCATAAATTTCACCCAAAAGCCACATATCCCTAACTTTTTGTGAGTAGTGTATATATATATATATATATATATATATATATATATATATATATATATATATATATCGATAGATAGATAGATAGATAGATAGATATATAGATATATATACATATATATACACTACTCACAAAAAGTTAGGGATATTCGGCTTTCAGGTGAAATTTCAGGATGAACCTAAAATGCATTATTACCTTTACAGGTGAACTTAATGTGACCTTCTGTAAACTTTTGAATGCACATGTCCAACTGTCAATGTTTCAGTACTTTTTGCACAAGTTGCTGTTCTCTAACAAGGAGTTTAACGGCAAAATTCACATCAGGTGTTTGATGCTCCAGGTCATCGAGGTCGTATCATTAGGGAATGGCTGCTGGAGACTGGGGTACCTCAAATGGAGTGGCCTGCACTTTCTCCAGACCTGCATCCCATAGAAAACCTATGGGATCAGCTGGGTCGCCGTGTAGAGGCTCGGAGCTCTGTACCCCAGAACCTCAATGTCCTGAGGGCCGCTCTTCAAGAAGAGTGGGATGCCATGCCTCAGCAGACAATAAGTCGGCTTGTGAACAGCATGAGACATCGTTGTCAAGCTGTAATTGATGCTCAAGGGCACATGACAAGTTATTACAAGAAGTTATTACAAGTTGTTACAAGAAATTGTTTGAGATGAGGAAATCACCAGTGTATGCTTCTACTTAAATGCCCTACTTTCATGAGACTTCCGGTTCCGGCGCCGACGCGAGTGGCAGCCTTTTCAGCAGCTCCGTGTATGTCCACGTTTGTTGTTGTAATTTGTTGGTTAAGTTGTATTGTTTTGTATCTGATCTGTATCCGTGTGCTACCTGATTATGGATCTTCACCTGCTGAAACTCGTTTACTCGAGAAATCAACTTCTTGCTCTGAAAACCAAGTCCCGTGTCGGCGTGGTTCCACATTTACCTGACGAGGTGAGGAGACCGTACCGAGGCTGCAGAGCCGGCGCTAAGCTGGAGGCTAAGCGGCTGGAGAAAAAGTGGCGATATAAACCTACGGTACTTGCGGTAATCATAGGGAATGTGAACTCACTGCCCAACAAGATCGACGAGCTGGCTGCGCTGATGAAAAATGTAAAGATCTACAGAGAGTGCAGTTTGTTGTGCTTTACTGAAACGTGGCTAACGACTAGCATCCCAGACGCTAACGTGGAGCTACCCGGCTTCAGCACAGTCAGGTCGGACCGAGACAACAAAGCCTGCAGGAAGCGGAAAGGAGGGGCACTCGCGGTGTACGTGAACACAAGGTGGTGTAACCCTGGGCATGTAAATGTGAAGATCTGCATCTGCTGCAGGGACATCGAACTTCTGGCCGTAAGTTTACGTCCCTATTACTTGCCCAGAGAGTTTGGACACGCCATTGTGGTCATTGTTTACATTCCGCCCCGAGCCGACGCGGAAGTAGCGTGTGAAGTCATCCACTCCGCTGTTGACAAACTCACAACACAGCATCCCGAGGTGCTTGTGTTGATCTCCGGGGACTTCAATAATGTGACCCTAGACAATACACTTCCTGCTTTTTTCCAGTATGTGGACTGTAACACCAGGGGAAAAAAGACTATTGACCTGCTGTATGCAAATGTAAAAGATGCATACAGGGCCACCCCACTGCCTGCACTGGGAAAAGCTGACCATAATCTAGTTCTGCTTCAGCCTCACTACAAACCAAAGGTGAGGAGGCTACCCACAACCACACGGTCATTCACGAGTCACATTAAAGGCCTCCTGAACCAGAAGAAGAAGGCCTTCAAAGAAGTTGTTGGGAAGTTGGAGCAGAAGATGCAGAACAACAGCATGAGGGAGGTGTGGGACGGGATGAAGATCATCACCGGCTGCAGATCCAGGCAGGGGGCCACCACTGAGGGGAATGGGGAAAGGGCGAACGAGTTGAACAACTTCTTTAACAGGTTTGACCACCCCATCTCACTCTCACCTCTGATCACCCTGCCCCCCACACCCTCATCTGCTCCCCTCCCCCCGCTACAAGTGGACAGATGCGATGAGGAGACCCCCTCTCTGCCCACAATCACAGCAGCCCAGGTGTGTGGAGAGCTGAAGAGGCTTCGCCCCAGCAAAGCTGCAGGTCCAGATGGAGTATCCCCACGACTGCTGAAGGCCTGCGCGTCAGAGCTGGGAGACCCTCTGCAGCACATCTTCAATCTGAGCCTGGAGCAGGGGAGGGTCCCACTGTGGTGGAAAACATCATGCATCGTCCCAGTCCCAAAGAAGCCACGTCCTGCAGAGCTGAACGACTTCAGGCCGGTCGTCCTGACGTCACATGTGATGAAGACCATGGAGCGGCTGCTGCTACACCATCTGAGACCGCAGGTGAGCCATGCCCTCGACCCACTGCAGTTTGCGTACCAGGAGAAGGTGGGAGTGGAGGACGCCATCGTCTACATGCTACACCGATCCCTCTCTCACCTGGACAGGGGCAGTGGTGCTGTGAGAATTACATTTCTGGACTTTTCCCAGCGCCTTCAATACCATCCAGCCCCAGCTGCTCGGTCACAAACTGACTGATATGGGAGTAGGCTCACACCTGACGGCATGGATCATGGACTATCTGACAGGCAGACCTCAGTATGTGCGACTGGGGGACTGCAGGTCAGACACTGTGCTCAGCAACACAGGAGCCCCGCAGGGGACTGTACTCTCTCCAGTCCTGTTCACCCTGTACTTGTCGGACTTCCAGTACAACTCGGAGTCCTGCCACGTGCAGAAGTTCGCGGATGACACGGCCATCGTGGGCTGTATCAGCGGTGGACAGGAGGAGGAGTACAGGAAACTCATCCAGGACTTTGTAGCATGGTGCGGTTCCAACCACCTCCACCTGAACACCTCCAAGACAAAAGAAATGGTGGTGGACTTCAGGAGGACCAGGCCTCACCCAGAGCCCGTAAGCATCAACGGTGCCTGTGTGGAAATGTTGCAGACCTACAAATACCTGGGAGTGCAGCTGGATGATAGACTGGACTGGACAGCCAACACGGAGGCTCTGTACAGGAAAGGACAGAGCCGACTGTACTTCCTCAGGAGGCTGGCGTCCTTCAACATCTGCAAAAAACTGCTGCTGATGTTTTACCAGTCTGTTGTGGCGCCCTCTTCTATGCGGTTGTGTGCTGGGGAGGTAGCATCAAGAAGAGGGACGCCTCATGACTGGACAAACTGGTGAGGAAAGCGGGCTCTGTTGTGGGCACACAACTTGAGAGCCTGACATCTGTGGCAGAGCAACGGGCGCTGAGCAGGCTCCTGTCGATCATGGACAATCCACTGCATCAACTGCACAGCACAATCACCAGGCAGAGGAGCAGCTTCAGTGACAGGCTGCTGTCACTGTCCTGCTCCACTGACAGGCTGAGGAAATCATTCCTCCCCCACGCCATGCAGCTTTTTAACTCCACCCGGAGGAAATAAGTCTTACTGTATGCACATTCTTCCTTCTTTTGAGCACCTTAACTACTGCCCCTGCCCCCCCCCCCCCCCCCAATTGTTTGGCTGCTGAGGATGTCATACAGTGACAGATCATTTCTCCGAGGGGACAAAAGTTCTGGGTCCTTTGCCTCAAGTGTATCTTTTAATGCTTTGAGGTCTTTGTAATATGGAAAAATGCAAGAATATGTTAGACCGAGCTGTGTGAAATAGTAATGAACAGACTGTAACTAGTAGAGAAATAAAGTTTCCCCCACAAATGACCAGAATTACAGTATCTTGACAGCATTTTACCTGTTCCAATTTCTTGTTGTTGTTGACAATGATGATGATGGCGATGATGATGATGACTTCAACTGCTCGAGATACTTGAGGAATTGTGCTTGTTTTTTTATTGATGGGATTAATCTCTCTGACATCCTCTCAGAGAGAATTTCGAGGGTTGCTCCATCAATATCATTTTCTTCAAAACAAAAAGGAATACAGGTTATTAAGTTATAACCCTCTTGCTCAAGCCAGTGGCACACTTCAGTTGTTGTTCAAGCTGTGTAACTCATTCTACAAAAAAAAAAAAAAAAAAAAAAAATCAAAACAAGAAACAAATGCATGCATTAAAATAGTCCACCTTTCACCATAAAAAGTCCTTAGCTAGAGTCAAGCTTGCTGAAATAAGAAATCATATTTAGTTTACCTTAATCCTCTGAAGTTTTTGATCTTCTGTCACTTCAGTCTGGCCTCTAACCACAGTAATCACTATTGATGTGTCACACCTGTTTTGCTGAGAAGGGCAGACCATGTGACGCAATCCACATCAAAACCAGCTATTAGTTCCCACATGGCCATTAGCAGGGTAGCCAGCTCCCTGGTCTGACACACTGAACCTCACCCTTTCCTCTGGGAGATCGGGGTTCAAGTCCCGACATTATCATCCCACCAGCGCCTGCACTATCCATACTCAAGGAAAAATAGTTGAGGATGGTTAACTACCCACAGTTCAAAAAGAAAATACCATTTTCTTTTTTCTTATTTTTCTTTTGATGGCTCATGAGCTCCTCCCTCCAGAGGTTGTAGTTGCATAGCATAACAATATAGCATGGTGGCTCAGTAGGTAACAGCATAGCAGTGCTATTTTGAAGATTGAGGGTTCAAGACAGGATAGAGGTCTATTCAACATGAATTGTTTAATTACATAGCAGTGGTGGATGAGTGGTATCACATTTATCTTTTACATGAGAGAGCAGGGTTCAAGACTCAGTGCTGGTACCCTGTTTAAGTGTCTTTTCAACAGCAACATTCTCCCTGGGATGATTATATTTGTTTATTTGCCTCTTTATTGAGCAAGTTTAATTACATTAACGTAGGATGTAGGGTGAGGATCTTATACCCATGCTTTCAACAATACGTGAAGAACTCTTTCCTCCAAAAAGGGTTCTCTGGATCAAAACGGTTCTTACCAGAACCTTTAGTGTTACAAAGAACCCTTGAAAAACCCTTTCTTCAAAAAAGGGTTCTTCAGAAGCAAATGGTTCTGGGTAGAACCTGAGCCCCTCATGAAGAACCCTTTTGGAACCCTTATTTCTAAGAGGGCACTGCGGGTAGTACAGGTGTTATACGGATAACGGCAGGTGCGCAAGACAGCAACTTTTGCGGGGGAACGCCTCTTACGCAATGCTAAATCCTCAAATAATGGGTTTAGGGACTCTGGCGCAAGATAGGGCCCTATATGCCAAAAACTTTCTCTTCTGAGAAATACTGTGTGGTCCATGGCAAACTGTGCCATCCAGGAGGCTGCCAAACTTGATAAATGGTTCATGATTCACTGACCCTGCAGGGTGATCTAGTCCACATCCCAAATAAGGCCACTGTTTGCACTCTTTGTATTGCCACTTAACAATACAAAAACAATATGAATTATGTCAATAGCAACTACAACCAGAGCCACCCTCTGTGCACTAAACTCCTTTCATTACCAGCATACAAAACCTAGTGCTTAGTCTGGAAGGTAAAGGTGAAGGGCCAAAGGAGGAGGATCTGCAGTGTTCCTCTGCATCCATCCCCTCTTCCTTTTATATCATCCAAGTTTATAAAATGCTCTGGGATGGGGGCTGTGGGTATGTATGCCCTGGGCTAAAGCCATGTGTTGTACTCAGCAGTGTGGGTGGACAGTTTGATGCTACACCCTGAGGCCCAAGTTACCTCCAAGTCCATTAATAACTAAGATGGGCACCCCTCCAGTACCCTGCCTAGCCCTACAAACACATAAACATGTGTATAATAGAAGCCTCAAATTCAAACAAACTCCATGTTTCAGGAATATCTCTTTTTTGTTGACCAACAAAAAAGTCTTGTCTTTTTTTTCCAATTCTCTCTCCCTCTCAAATCTCCCCTCCTTTTTAAAAGGAAATAGATCAGTAGATCTTTTATCAGTTACAAATGCACTGCACTGCTTCCAAACCCACCCTGGCTCAAGTCTCTCAATACATCAATCTCCCAGTTCTATTGGAAAAATAAAACACCCCGTATCAAATTATCAACACTACAGAAACCCAAATCTCTTGGAGGACTAGAAGCACCCAATTTTGAATTATACCACCTTTCAAGTCAGCTAAACCACCTTAAACAATGGATCACCCCATCAGACCTTAACTCACACTGGTTAGAAACTGAACAAGCACTATGCAATAATATAAACCTCTCAGACTTAACTTTTATCAGTCAAACAATTAAACATAACACCTGCTTTCAAAATATTTCCATAGCCTCAGCTCTGACAGCTTGGTGGAAAACTATTCACATCAAAGGGTCCACAGTTGCACCATCCACCCGTTCACCTATTTGGAACAACCCAGACTTTACAATAAACAGGAAACCAGTAAATTTCATTTCATGGAAAGACAAAGGGATAACACATCTTCACCACATCATCAAGGAATCAAAAGTCATCAGTTTTCAACAGCTAATCCATACTTTTGGCATTAGTAATAACCAATATCTCCACTACCTACAGCTTAAGTCCATCATTCTCCCAAAACTCACACATACATTCAATACTCAGGACCAATCTACCATCACAGACGACTTTTTGAAAATTTCTGGTTGTAATAAATCATTTTCAAGAATATACACATTTCTTAATAACTCCGACACCTCCATTTCACTCCCAATCTCAAAATGGGAACAGGACCTCTCCATCACTCCTGATGCAGACTTCTGGCCTCAAATTTGCAAAAATAACTTCAATTACTGCAGAATCCCAAATTTACAACTCATTCAATTCAAGGTCAATCACAGGACACACTACACGGGTGAGAGGCTGAAAAAAATGGGTTTCATTACATCAAATAAATGCACTCACTGTACACAGAACACCACAGACAATTATTTGCATGCTTTCTGGCATTGCACATTGGTTCAGCAATTTTGGGTTCAAGTCACAGACCACTTATCACACATACTAGGCTGCCGCATCCCTTTATCCCCCCAACTCTGCCTTTTAGGCGACATGTCAGCTTTACAACTCAATAATCACATCAAAACTACGTTGTACACAGCCCTAGCTGTCGCCAAGAAAACAATCCTCCTACACTGGAAAACAAGAGATCAACTAAACACTATCCACTGGAAGAACTTGCTCATAGATCAAATCTCAATAGAAAAAATGTCAGCCTCACTTAATCATACTACACACCGCTTTGACAAAACCTGGTCTACATTTATCAATAAACTAACTTCTAATGTTTGCCTGACTCCCGAACCACAGCATCCATAAACCTGGCCTTACCTTGCACATACACATAACTCATTTAAACACACTGATGTACATCCATACACACAAACACCCACACAAGCAAACACACACAAATACATACACACAAACACACACGTACATACACACACACACACACACACACACACACACACACACACATACACACACGCACATACACACACACACACACACACACATCTTCTGTGCTCTTTGTTTACCCCCTTTTTTTTTCTTTACTACTTGTTCGTTGTTTATTATTATTATTATTATTATTATTATTATTATTACTTTTTATATTAGTCCATTTTATTTATTGGGGGTGGGGGGGTTGTTTGAATGTTGTTGCATATTATTATTGTCCTTCCCACTCATTATTTAGTTACTCACTTTGGCCTTTTATTTTTTACTTATTTATTTATTTATTCATTTATTTATTTTTCTTTACCTGGCCCTCGGATGGCGCGACATAGCCCTGGTGGGGCGGGTGGGGGCGGGGCGGGGCGGGCGCAACTGATCTCCATCCCTACCCATCCCTCCCGCCAAGGTTGTGGAGTGGCAACACTACTACCAACCAATACAATAACATCAACTTCAAAACAAAAGAGTTCACTCCTCTGGTGGGCAGACTCCCTCCTGATGGGTCTGGGAGTGGCCCTGGCAGTGGATGTGCCTGGAGCAGAGCTGCTTTGGGTCAGCAGCCTCCTGAGGGTCGGGGTGCGGCCCAAGGTAAGACCTCCCTCATAATAATTAAATTAAATAGAAAAAAAAGAAAAAGAAAAAAGGGGGGGGGGTCGGGGGGCTGTATGCGTCCTGCTACACCTGTCTCCCCCTGGGGTCTGCGACGGTGCTGCTGGGGGTCTGTGTGGGGGGCTCTGTGCTCTCTCGGCTGCCCTACCTGGCCTCGTCCCTCAACACTATCCTCAATATTAATATCATATTATACACTTACAAGGATACAAGGATACAAGGAAGTTTATTTGTCATTATACAACAGGTTGAATAATGAAATTAAAGTGTGGTTCCCTATTGATTGATTAATTGATTGTATAGAAAATAAAATTATTAAACATGGAGGAGTGCAGATGGTGCATTTAGTAGTCTCACAGCCTGAGGGAAGAAGCTGCTCTGTAGTCTGGTGGTACGGCAGTGAATACTTCTGTATCTTTTGCCTGATGGCAGCAGGGTGAACAGGCTGTGGCTGGGGTGGGTGTTGTCTTTTAGGATCCTTTTGGCTCTGCGCAGGCACCTCACCTCCCCGATATCACTGAGGCTTGGTAGATGGGTGCCAATGATGTTTTGGGCAGTTTTAATCACTCGTTGCAGAGTTTTCCTGTCCTGGGCCGTGCACATCCCATGCCAGTTTGTGATGTTTCCAGTCAGGATGTTTTCAATCGCTCCTTTGTAGAAGCTGACAAGAACTTGGTGTGGGAATTTTGCTTTCTTAAGTTTCCTTAAGAAATACAGCCATTTCTGGGCTTTTTTAACCAGGGCAGAGATATGTGAAGTCCATGTTAGGTTCTCTGTTATGTTGATTCCCAGGAACTTAAAACTGCACACTTGCTCCACCTCAGCTCCATTGATGTAGACAGGGTTGTGTGTCTTTGCCTCTTTTTTTCGAAAATCAACTATCAGCTCTTTGGTTTGGCTGACGTTGAGCAGAAGGTTGTTGTCTGTGCACCATTTTGCAAGATGGTTGATTTCCTCCCGATATGAGAACTCATCATTGTTGGAAATCCGGCCGATGATGGTGGTGTCATCTGCGAACTTCACAATAGAGTTCTCTCCATGTCGGGGGTTGCAGTCGTGGGTGTACAGCGTGAACAGGAGGGGGCTGAGCACACAGCCCTGGGGCGCTCCGGTGTTGAGCACTAGAGTGGGGGAGGAGAGACTGCCAATCCGAACTGACTGGGGTCTGTTTGTGAGGAAGTCCAGCATCCAGTTGCAGAGAGTGGTACTGATGCCCAGAGTGTTCAGTTTTCCAATCAGCTTCATGGGGGAGATTGTGTTGAAAGCTTAGCTGAAGTCAACAAACAGCATTCTGATGTAGGTGCTGCTTTTCTCCAGGTGAGTGAAGACTGAATGGAGAGCAGTGGATATGGCATCCTCTGTGGATCTGTTGGTTCTGAATGCAAACTGCTGAGGGTCCAGACTGGCAGGGATGTTGTTCTTTATGTGCTGGAGAACCAGTTTCTCAAAGCACTTCATCAGGATGGGGGTGAGTGCCACAGGGTGGTAGTCATTTAGATTAGACACTGCAGACTTTTTAGGCACAGGGATGATGGTGGCTGTCTTGAAGCAGGTGGGAACACTCTCCTGTGACAGTGATATGTTGAAAATGTCGGTAATGACATCTACTAGCTGGTTGGCACATGTTTTTAGTACACGGCCAGGGATGTTGTCAGGCCCAGCAGCTTTCCTCATATTCACTTTCAGCAGGACTTTCCTCACATCCACTGTGGATACTGACAGTGGCCGGTCCTCTGGAGGCGGAGTAGACTTTACAGCTGATTCCTTGTTGAGGAGGTCAAAGCGAGCATAGAATGTGTTTAGCTCGTCTGGTAATGTGGCCTCACACATGATGGGAGCGCTCCTGGTTTTGTAGCCTGTCACACTTTTGACCGCCTGCCACAAGTCTTTGCTGTTGTTGGTGTTGAGGTCTCTCTCCAGTCTCTGCTGATGCCTTCGCTTTGCCTCCTTGATGCCAGCTTTCAGTTTTGCTCTGGCACTTGAACAATAGATTATGAATCAAGACAATATTGCTATCATGCTACTGCCATCATCACTCTTACACTGCTATACTATTATTATTATTATTATTATTATTATTACTATTATTAGTTAAATTTAACATATTGTCACCATAGTATTGTATGTCATTTATTATTCCATTCTACACTAAAAACGGAATGGAGAGGAAGGGGAAAAAAGGGAAAAAAAGGGAAAAAAAGGGAAAAAAAAAGAAAAAGAAAAGGATAAAAAAAAAAGTATGTACACACACACACACACACACTCACACACTCTCTCTCTCACACGCACACACACACACACACACACACACACACACACACACACACACACACACACACACACACACACACACACCCTTTATGCTACTACTGTTTTATGTTTTGGTCTTGTTTGTATTTGTATTGTATTTGTATTGACCATCACTGTTCTTGTCTTGTATTGTTGTTTATGTGTCACAAGCAAAATAAAAAAAAAACAAAAACAAAAAAAAACAAATGCACTGCTCATCCCAGTGTATAGTATAATGCATTTGGATGGATGGTTGCCATAGCGGCGTGCATAGACGCAGCGGCTTACAGCTCTCCACTCTCGGTGCCGCATTATATGTTTTTGTATGTGTGAATGGTTGTGTTTTTAGCTGAAAACACCACCATATGTTGGGCAATGTACGCGTACAGTCGTCAAGACCTTTTGAGCTTGGGATTATGCTGCAAAATACCAATTTCACCGGACTTTCATCGCTACCAGGACATTCCGGAGGACACCAAAACAAAACAAAAGCGAGGTTGCAGGGCCGGTGTGTTAGCACGGCTGAAAAGACAACCCTTTAAGCCGCCGCCTCCCAGCATTTTCCAATGCCAGGTCCATAACTAACAAAATCGACGAACTGCGCCTGCACATCACATCATGTGTTTCCGTGACTGTTGCATTTTTCTAATATCAGAGACTCAGCTATTCAACTAGCAGGTTGCACGATGTTTTCTATTCTGCCCCGCACCGAAAATACTGAGCCCTAATTTCGTTGCATTATTATACCGTATATGATTGTGCAATGACAATAAAGATCTATCTATTTATCTATCTATCTATGGTATAATACATTTACTTCCCTATACCATTTCTACCAATTTCTTATAAGAAAATGAAAATGGCAACAACATTTCTGTATAACCAAAAAGGTTTATTCGCCAGCATTTGAATTCTGTGAAAGATGAATGCAAGAATACATTTTGACAGCTGTTATGTACAGCAAATGCTTGAAAATGATCAAATATATAAGATGTTATAGATTATAAGATAATGACAACCACTTAATATCAGTTCACATGCAGCCCCAGTTGGTCTCAAGGTCTGTTAAGGAACCTCAAGCAAATATATTCCAGGGAAAATTTCCCAAACCCGGAAACACAGGTGGACAGGCAGAGAACAGCATGTCAAGCCACAAGTTGGCTGCCACTGTGTCGCTATGGTGAAAGTGTGGTGTGTGTGTGTGTGTGTGTGTGTGTGTGTGTGTGTGTGTGTGTGTGCGTGTGTGTATTTGTGTGTCTGTAGGTGGGGTGGGGGCCTTGTGTCTCTCAGTAAAAAGGATAAAAATGGATACAACCACACAACCAGATATATGAGGTGGCACTGCCTATGAAAACTTCAACACGCTAACTCCACCACAAACCACAACATGAAGAGAGTTGTTCCAGCTTGTGAAGACGGCAACATTCACAGGTCCCAACACAGTGTCTCCAGAACAGGAGGCTGGCTTTGATTTGGAGCTGAAGAGGTGCCTGAGACTCTATGTCTGGGAAGCCACCACAGGTTTGTGAGCCATGGCATTGTGTCAGGCCTGACGACAGCCTCAGACACTCCCCTGGCAGACTTTCCATTAATCTCTAAATCCATCTCACTGTGCCACTAATGGAGTGAAGTAAGTGTGCCCACTTCTGAACAGCTCCTCGTCTGCCTGCCTCCATCTCTAGCCAGGCCTCTCAGGAACAGTGGTATCCTTGGCCTGTCAGTAGGCTCTTGAAACCCTCCTTCAGAGCCACCCAGGAATAGGCAGTGGTGTTGACCTGGAACACAGAAATCAGGAACAAACAAATTTTAACTTTGTATACTGTAGATGATGGGACAAATTTTTGGGAAAAAACAAAGTGTTGCATTGGCAACACACTTGGCAGAGTGAAAAGTATTTCTGGCCGAACTAGCTGAATTTTTAACACACTAGCCCACACTCTGGCCATCTGTGATTGGCTTAAAATATCACATGACTGGTTGTGTTTCCTTGTGGAAAAATGTGTCTCCATTTCATTATCTGGTTCACTGCCATTGTTTTTGTCTCCGTGCTAACATCTGATAGTTGACTTGTCTAAATTAATGGTTTGGAGGCTCGGCTTGTTAGAAGATATCTGTACCTTTATGTCCAATCTAATGACTCAGCCATTGTTGCTGAGTTGAAATAGTGATGCCATTGTTGCACCAGCAATAATGGCATCACTATTTCAAGTTTTCCTAGGCCACAGTTACCTCTTTCAACAAAAAAAATGAGTATACAAAAATCTGTATGAGACGGCTTTTTGAACTGTGTTGCTATTTTCGGCAATAAATGCTATTTAGGCAAAAAATGAGAGGGGAGGAAAACAGTGCCTGAAACAGACAAAGTTAATTGAATGTATGTTTTCATTCTGTTCTTTCCATGTCAAAGTTAGTTACCTTTATGTTATGTCTCCTTGCTACATGGGGCCTCCTGCAGAGTCCCTGCAAACGCTTACACAGTTGTTCAGGTGTAGAGTACAGATACTCAGCTGTAATGAAGGATGAAAGAAGAAATACTTGTGCATGCATACACACACAGACACACACACAGGCAGACAGACACTTCTTTAATGAAACAAAACCTCAAAGCACAAAGCTGAGTACTGCAAACTTTTATAATGAAAAATACATATTACACTGAACTGGGACAGGTTTTACATAATTGAACCAGTATTTTTTTTTTTAAAGATTCACATTATTTATGCAAATCTAATTGAAGGAAGAGATGGCTATAGACTTAAGAATCAGGTAAATTAGGCCAATATCTTATCCTACTTGGAGACTTCTCAGCTCAGTTACAAAGGGAATCCGTCGGTAGACATTCTCTCTCAGATTTCACAGGAATATATCACCTTTAAGTGCAGACAATCCATGAAAATTTGAATAACTTGTAAGAATGAATCATGTATTTGCCTGTATGTCAAGAAATAACTGATATTACCTGGAAATATTTCCGGATACACCAACGACTTGGGACAAAGTGGATAACAGCCACAATGGACAGCCTCTAACCTACATATTAAAAGAAGAAATTGTCAGTACTGTGCACACACTGCAGCCACCATGGAATACTTTTGGGTGATGTTGTAAGCCCTTTTGCATAAAATGCTGCCATTGTGTTGCAGTTGACACTGGTTTCTTTTCATGGAGATTTTAAATGAACAGACTAGCAGACTGCAGACTAGCAATTTCAGAGAAAAGAAAAGCATCCACAGGACCTTTCTCAGCAATGTGTTACTATAGCACTCATCGTGTTCTCAGAAAACAGAGGGAAAAGCACCTCATTCAGTGAGCCTTCAGTCTTAACCAATACCAAATATTAATACCAAAATACTATCACAGCGCATGAGCAAAATGCTAACAAAACATTAGTTAATTGTCATAAGTTGATAACAACAAGAAAGTTCTACGAGAAAGTTCTTTATTGCTGAAGACCAATTCAACTTTTTGGAAGAACCATAGCTGCCTGTGTATTTAAATATTTTGTGGAATGTACATTAATATTTGACAACTTTTCAGTCTCACTCTTTGCTGTCACTGTAGTCCACCATTTCTCTTGCTGGAAACATACATATTTAAACACTAGATTCAGTTCCAGGACTGTAATTTTATCGGATTTATTTGATGCATAAAGAACATATATTGGCACAGTGCTTTGCACACTAGTATAACATCTCCTGTTAACAAAATTCAAGCCACACCCCAGTATCATGCAACAGTTTTCAGTTTAGCTAAACCTAAAGTGCCTCTTAACTTTGAGTATTAAATGGTTTTGTACTCTGTAAATGGAAACAGTTTAACAAACACACACACACACACACACACACACATATATGTATATACATATATATACACATATATATATGTATATAGTTATACATACACACATATATACATATAAATTATATACACTACCAGTCAAAAGTTTGGACACACCTTCTGATTTTAATGTTTTTCTTTATTTTCATGACTATTTACATTGTAGATTCTCACTGAAGGCATCAAAACTATGAATGAACACATATGGAATTATGTAGTGAACAAAAAAGTGTGAAATAACTCAAAACATGTTTTATAGCTTAGATTCTTCAAGATAGCCACCCTTTGCTCTGATTACTGCTTTGCACACTCTTGGCATTCTCTCCATGAGCTTCACGAGGTAGTCACCTGAAATGGTTTTCCAACAGTCTTGAAGGAGTTCCCAGAGATGCTGAGCACTTGTTGGCCCTTTTGCCTTCACTCTGCGGTCCATCTCATCCCAAACCATCTCGATTGGGTTTAGGTCAGGTGACTGAGGAGGCCAGGACCATCTGGCGCAGCACTCCATCACTTTCCTTCTTGGTCAAATAGCCCTTAAAGGCGGATTATGGTTCTGCGGACACTTGATGCAACATGCACGCAGATGCCACGCAGATGGTGTGTGCCCAATATACCTCTGTGTTAAACGCTAAGCAATTCTCCGCCAAAATGCTATGGGGCGGGGTTTTTTTTTTTCTGCAGACCTACCTAGACCCTGTGGCGTATGGTCGCTGCTCTTCCTGTTGTTGTGCCGGCAGCTCCATTTTTAAAAGGAGCAGCAGTAGATCCAGATGCAGCATGATCCAAACTTTCCAAACAATTTGAAATCAACCGACGAGTTGAGATGCGATCACAACAGCAGTTCATTTAAAAATAACGCTGCCGGCACAACAACAGGACGTGACACCGGAGGGGAGAAATGCCGGAAATGATGTAGCTCGGCGGACCAATCATAGCTTTTGTTGTCTGTGGGTGGCCTGCGTGGGGGCTATGTGGGGTCCGTGTAGTTACAATTTTTTGGAGGTGCGCAGCAAGTCTCTGCAGCGGTCGCACAACCCCCGTAAGCTTCGCGTACACAAAACCATAATCCGGCCTTTACACAGCCTGGAGGTGTGTTTGAGGTCATTGTCCTGTTGAAAAATAAATGATGGTCCAACTAAACGCAAACTGGATGGGATGGCATGTCGCTGCAGGATGTCGCTGCAGGATGCTGTGGTAGCCATGCTGATTCAGTGTGCCTTCAATTTTGAATAAATCCCAAACAGTGTCACCAGCAAAGCACCCCCACACCATCACATGGTGTTACGGAGGCGTGACCTTTCTGTCAAAATTGACAGGTCGGTCATGCCCCCTGCTTTCAGGTCGTCTCCCAAGGACTGAGGTCCAGGTGTGTGACAGCATGTATGCTCCCTTGTCCTGGTTCATTGTCCTGTTTGCACGTTTTCTAATCTCCACTGCCTCCATAATCCACTGTTGGTAGCGGTTCTCTTCTGCACGAACGACTTTTGCCTGGTGGAACCAAAGATCTCAAATTTGGACTCATCAGACCAAAGCACAGATTTCCACTGTCCATTCCTTGTTGCTTTACTTAGCAGTGGTTTCTTAGCAGCTATTTGACCATAAAGGCCTGATTGGTGCAGTCTCCTCTGCACAGCTGATGTAGAGATGTGTCTGCCACTAGAACTCTGTGTGGCATTTATCTGGGCTCTAATCTGAGGTGCTGTTAACTTGCGATTTCTGAGGCTGGTGACTCGGATGAACTTATCCTCAGAAGCAGAGGTGACTCTTGGTCTTCCTTTCCTGGGGCGGACCGCCTGTTTTGAGCCAGTTTCGTTTGATGGTTTTTGCGACTGCACTTGGGGACACATTCAAAGTTTTTGCAATTTTGCGGCCAGACTGACCTTCAGCTCTTAAAGTAATGATGGATTGTCATTTCTCTTTACTTAGCTGATTGGTTCTTGCCATAATAGGAATTCTAACAGTTGTCAAATAGGGCTGTCAGCTGTGTAACAACCTGACTTCTGCACAACAGAACTGATGATCCCAAACCCATTAAGAAGGCAAGAAATTCCACAAATGAACCTAGACAAGGCACACTTGTGAAGTGAAAACTATTTCAGGTGACTACATAATGAAGCTCATTGAGAGAAGGCCAAGGGTTTGCAGTGCTGACAACAAAGCAAAGGGTGGCTACTTTGAGGAATCTAAAATAGAAAACATATTTAGAGTTATTTAACATTTTTTTCTTTGCTACTTAATTCCATATATCTTGCTTCATATATTTGATGTCTTCAGTATGTATCTACAATGTAGAAAGTAGTAAAAATAAAGAAAAAACTGAATGAGAAGGTGTGTCCAAACTTTTGACTGGTAGTGTATGTGTACACTCTTAGGGTGCTTTCAGACCTGTCCCGTTTGGAGCAGTTGTTCCGAAACAGGGAGTGTTTCCCCCTAAAGATCGGTTCGCTTGGACATATGTGAACACAGCAATCGCGCTTGGATGTGGGACAAAACAAGCGGGCCGAGATCGCCTACAAGAGGCGGTCTCGGCTCGCTTCCATTCGAGCCCTGGAGCGGTTCGTTTGCAGTGAGAACAAAATCGACACAGCAACCGACACACTCACTTATAACTGTGGATCAACCAGCGACAGAGCCCATCTTCGTCGGCAATTCCTTGTCGCGGCACATCTCCTTCTCAGTAGATGCAGTATGATATTATTTTCCCTGCACAGTCTTGATTCCCGGTAGAACTGGATGTTTTCCTCGGTTACAGATCACTGATACATTAACCACAGAAACACACAGAAACAGTGGTGTAGTCTACGTGATACGCAGGTATACGCCGTATACCCACTAGAAAAGGTCCCGAATTTCCGTATAACCTCTTAAAAATGTGCCAAGATACGTATCAGTATGCTTTTTTGACATAACGTGCACTTTCCCGTTCATAAAGTCGCCTTCTCTGTGTTACGAAGCGGGCTCTTTTTGACCATATTTCGGGGGACATTACAGCTGGAGCCAACGTTAACATTTCAGAAAGGGAGCCAGTGTGTGTGTGCGTGCGTGCGAGCGTGTGTGCATGTGTGTGCGCGTATACCCACTAGAATAAACTAGACTACACCACTGCACAGAAACAAACTAGCCACACACGCTGAAGATGCTCCATGGTTTTTGTTTTTCCTGGGGTAAGAACGGAAGAGGAAACTTCTTCTTTCGGGGTAATTTCTGACCAATGAGAGAACAGTTGGTTCGCGCATGGCGTTTGCTTACAGCTTTGAACCGCTACAGACGGTTGCCCTGTGAACACAAACGCCCCAAACGAAAAACGATACAACTGTATCGATTTAGCCCCTGAATCGGAACAAAGGAAATGGGCCACAGGTGTGAAAGCACCCTTAGAATGGATGTGTTGAAAAATAACACAAAAAATGTGTTGTCACATGTTTAACACATTTTGTGTTGATTTTAACAAAAAATGTGTAAAGAAGCAAAAAAAATTTAACACACTTAACATGTTGTACAATTTAACACAATCTGTGTTATTTTACAGCGGGAAGGGGGCACATTTTCCTCATTGTTCGCCATTCGCGCCACTCAGAGACAAAAGAGACAGAGATGGAGGCTGTGTCGCCTGGTGTGTTCCCAGACCCTTCAGTAAGTATCCATTACCAGTGAACTTCATGTATTTTATCAACCGTAAAGTGTCGTAGATTCGGCATGTATATAATCCACCAACTAAATCTTTATATCTATAAGAGAATTCATGAGAAATGTTACGTTTTCTTCAGCTTGTGAGCTAGGTACCACACGGCGGACCTCCATTGTGGTTTAGAAGTTCATTTCTGCCTTATTACCTAAATTACACCACCTTAAATTCAATTTGGGACAGTATAAGGACTCAGTCCTTTAAACTCGTCATGAAACCTGATGAAGGTTAAATGTTAGGTAACTAGCTAACTACATTAGCTAGTCAATTCACAGCGATTCCGCCATTTTGCGGCAGGTGCGCCGCGGGGTTTGGGTTGAGAAGGGAGAGATGGTTAGACTTCAGTTAGTTATTGGGCGTATAAACCCATTCTGTTAAGTCTTATTGCATTTTCACAAAGGGTTAAGGTTAGGGTTAGGATTAGGTTAGGGTTAGGGTTAGCAACCTCTTCCAGCCGCTTGCTATTGAGCAAGTGGGCGGAGTCAAACGTTTAGCTCCACCCACGTTGAGCCACTCCTCGATCTGTGGACTGCAGTCAGGGCTTACTCACAGCCACAGCCACAAGCACCTCTCCGGGGGCCCAGCACCTCCGGGCTCCACCAGCCCCAACCCCAGCCCCAGCCCCAGCCCCCCAAAGGCCCAGGCCAAGCCACAGCCCCAGCTCCAGCCCCAGCCCCAGCCACCCAAAGGCCCAGCCCCAGCCCCCCAAAGGCCCTGCCCCAGCCCCAGCCACCCAAATGCCCAGCCCCAGCCCCAGCCGCAACCACAGCCCTAGCCCAAGTCCCAGCCCCAGCCCCTGCCCCAGCCAGCCAAAGGCCCAGCCCCTGCCGCAGCCACAGCCACAAGCACCTCTCCGGGAGCCCAGGACCTCCAGGCTCCACCAGCACCAACCCCAGCCCCAGCCAAAGCCCCAGCCACAGCCATTCTTAAATGATTTCAACTGAATTTCTGTGACTGTTCCTATTGAATTCCTGTGACGGTTTCCCTGAATTGTTTTGTTCAACCCCAGTTTTAAGAGATTAAAAATAAATTCAGTTTGGGGATTTTTTTTTTTTTTTTTTTTTTGGTGTAGAAAATTCAAATGATCTTGCTGTTGACTACAGTTTGCAAACAATTTTTGTGTGAATATTTTATAACTGTATATTCATGGTATTATATGTAGTCATTCACTGATTGCCACTGAGAATGAAAAAATGCTAACTGCTATGAATTAATTATTTTAATAAATGTTAACTGAATTTAATGCAAATGTTTATTTTGCAAGCGTTTCAGTGGATTTTAAGCATACAAATTCCATTTAAGGATGATTTTAGAAAAAAAATATAAACAACACATTTCTGTGTTATTTTTAACACAACTTTGTGTTGAAATATTTAACACACAACATGTGTTAAATGTTGTTTTCAACACTGATTGTGTTGAAAACAACACAAAATGTGTTGTCCTTAACTCAGGGATTAAAGTTCTCCATCTTTAGACGGATTTCCGTCAGTTGGAAAAAGAGGGGGGAAAAAAGAAAAAAAAAAAAAAAAGAAGTTGCACATGCATTTTGTTGTGGTACAGTTTTGACTATCCAATGAAATCATGTTAGGCATTAAACTGACGCTGTTGTAAACCAATAAAGCCAGCCAGAGCCTTGGTATTAGCCAATCAGAAACAGAGGAGGGCGGGTTCACCCCTGCCCGTCAGGGAAGGATCTGGGGTCTGTTTCACAAAGCAGGTTTAGTGAAAACTCTGAGTCTGTTAACCCTGAAATGAGGGAAACTCTGAGTTTTCCATTTCACAAAGGGAGGTAACTCAAATCAGAGAAAGAGGGCTAACTCTAGCCTGTTTCACAGAGGGAGGTAACTTAAGCTCTCGGTCAGTTACCGCAGTAACAGACTCCATGAAACTAACCTGGTCGGGACCAGGTTTTTCTCATGAAACCTCGAGTTTCTCTCTGTGTCCGCCCTCTTTCAGCCACACACGGTATTTAACTTCCTCATTCATTCAGCCAGCAAGCGAGTTTTGGCGTGGCATATCAGTTCTGTCATTGTTATTTAAAAAAAAAAAAAAAAAAAAACAGTGAGTAGGCCTTTATTAGAAGTCCATTAGTAGTTAGGTGGCGACTTTTTTTTCACGAACATGGCATGTCCTTTCCACAACGATCCCGTGGATGAAGGTGCAGTGTTACTGCGCAAAGAATCAAATATTAGTCGGGAGATGGTTACAAGACCGCACATAGATGTTTATGCCGAGGTCTTACCTGTTTGAACAATGTTTTTCTATTTCATCTTAAGCTGCTGCCAAGTGCGCTTCTCCCCCGCGGGATTGCACCTAAATGAAATAAATTAATAGGCTACCATTCAAGCAGTTTTCCCCTGAAATATTATTGTGATTGCAACAGACTACATTTAAACTTACGCATTGACCCGAGCATGTTCTCCCACGCCATCTCCCTCTGCTTTGCCGCTACAGTGCGTTTTTTTTTTTTTTTTTTTTTTTAAAACGTTCAAACTCGCTGTATGAATGCATTAAGATTTCCAATTCAACTGGGGTGAAAAACGCAGCCCGACGCTTCCCTGTTGCCATGGTGACTCGTCAAATTGGGGCTCCATTGACGCTGTCTTTTTATAGCTTTGGTGCATGCGCTTAACTCCAGGTGAAACTACTCCGAGTTGATCAAACTAACTCAAATCAGCTGTTCTGGAACCGAAAACTCAGAGTTTCTTATCTCAGAGTAGATCAACTCAGAGTTCGGGGTAAGACTTGGAGTTTGTTGGACCTGCTTCGTGAAACAGACCCCTGTTGTAACTGCATGAGTGGAATTAACAGACATGTAACGTGGATTTTTTACCAACTCAAAATGGATAGCTGATGGATAACGTCATCTGAGAACAGCTTCTTTGGTAAGTGTCTATTTCCTGTTGAGGTTTGGGGTCATTTTATACTTTATTTGAATAAGGACAGAGCATATTAATCGTCATGTAATGAAAGTTGAATGTTAATCTCCGTGTTACTACAGCTGCTGTCGCCGACTTTTGCGATTGGTCATTTATCTTTAACAGGAAGAAGATTCCAGTAAATTTCCACATTGCCAACATGGACGCTCCAACATTTCAAAAATAGATCAAACTGTGAAAAACAAATGGAGATGTGATGGGAAGCGATCGCACGGCAGAAAAGGGGCCATTCTTAAAGCGTGGTGCAGCGCATTGCGGGGGAATATGAACTGGCCTGAAAAAAATTTTCAGTCAAAATAATTTTTTTTGCTTTAATCCCTGCCTTAACTAGACACACAGGTGTGTTAAAAATTAACACATGATGTGTTATTTTCAACACATCTGTTTTGAGAGTGTATATATATATATAGAGAGAGAGACACACACACACACACACACACACACACACATATATATATACATATATACATATATGTGTATATATGTATACATACAGTACAGGCCAAAAATTTGGACACACCTTCTCATTCAATGCGTTTTCTTTATTTTCATGACTATTTACATTGTAGATTCTCACTGAAGGAATCAAAACTATGAATGAACACATGTGGAGTTATGTACTGAACAAAAAAAAGGTGAAATAACTGAAAACATGTTTTATATTCTAGTTTCTTCAAAATAGCCACCCTTTGCTCTGATTACTGCTTTGCACACTCTTGGCATTCTCTCGATGAGCTTCAAGAGGTAGTCACCTGAAATGGTTTTCACTTCACAGGTGTGCCTTATCAGGGTTAATTAGTGGAATTTCTTGCTTTATCAATGGGGTGGGACCATCAGTTGTGTTGTGCAGAAGTCAGGTTACTACACAGCCGACAGCCCTATTGGACAACTGTTAAAATTCATATTATGGCAAGAACCAATCAGCTAACTAAAGAAAAATGAGTGGCCATCATTACTTTAAGAAATGAAGGTCAGTCAGTCCGGAAAATTGCAAAAACTTTAAATGTGTCCCCAACTGGAGTCGCAAAAACCATCAAGTGTTACAACGAAACTGGCACACATGAGGACCGACCCAGGAAAGGAAGACCAAGAGTCACCTCTGCTTCTGAGGACAAGTTCATCCGAGTCACCAGCCTCAGAAATCGCAAATTAACAGCAGCTCAGATCAGAGACCAGATAAATGCCACACAGAGTTCTAGCAGCAGACCCATCTCTAGAACAACTGTTAAGAGGAGACTGCGCCAATCAGGCCTTCATGGTCAAATAGCTGCTAGGAAACCACTGCTAAGGAGAGGCAACAAGCAGAAGAGATTTGTTTGGGCCAAGAAACACAAGGAATGGACATTAGACCAGTGGAAATCTGTGCTTTGGTCTGATGAGTCCAAATTTGAGATCTTTGGTTCCAACCGCCGTGTCTTTGTGAGATGCAGAAAAGGTGAACGGATGGATTCCACATGACTGGTTCCCACTGTGAAGCATGGAGGAGGAGGTGTGATGGTGTGGGGGTGTTTTGCTGGTGACACTGTTGGGGATTTATTCAAAATTGAAGGCACACTGAACCAGCATGGCTACCACAGCATCCTGCAGCGACATGCCATCCCATCCGGTTTGCGTTTAGTTGGACGATCATTTATTTTTCAACAGGACAATGACCCCAAACACACCTCCAGGCTGTGTAAGGGCTATTTGACCAAGAAGGAGAGTGATGGAGTGCTGCGGCAGATGACCTGGCCTCCACAGTCACCGGACCTGAACCCAATCAAGATGGTTTGGGGTGAGCTGGACCGCAGAGTGAAGGCAAAGGGGCCAACAAGTGCTAAACACCTCTGGGAACTCCTTCAAGACTGTTGGAAAACCATTTCAGGTGACTACCTCTTGAAGTTCATCGAGAGAATGCCAAGAGTGTGCAAAGCAGTAATCAAAGCAAAGCGTGGCTATTTTGAAGAAACTAGAATATAAAACATGTTTTCAGTTATTTCACCTTTTTTTGTTAAGTACATGACTCCACATGTGTTCATTCATAGTTTTGATTCCTTCAGTTAGAATCTACAATGTAAATAGTCATGAAAATAAAGAAAATGCATTGAATGAGAAGGTGTGTCCAAACTTTTGGCCTGTACTGTATATATGTATATATATGTATATATACATACACACAAATACATACACACACACACACACACACACACACACACACACACACATATACAATATCGCGGTTTGGCAAGTGTATAGCTTCCTGGTCTATGATGGCAGAATTTATGAAAAGGATTATTAAGGTCAGTTCTGTTCCAGTGGCATAGTGTGTAAGCGTGCAAATGGATATCAGGCTTTTCATCTCAAATATAATTAGCTGCTAATTTTGCTGAGCTAAATTACTTCATCACTGCGGGGCATGAAAAGGCGTCTGCTCACATTGCCTTCTCATAATTAATCAGATTAGGCTGAATTCAACAATAATGAAGATGAAACAAATTGGTGACACCGGGCTATATAGTTGGACTGCCCATTTTGTTGAGGCTGCTCTGTAGGGCTTTTATAATTTACACTTGGAATGGACAACACAACTGTTGTGCAACTACTTCAGTGGTACATGAATGTTTAAAATATTATGCAACATTTAGCCAATCTAGATCATAAAGTTTCATCTGTATCAGACACGAAACAGGTTTCTTCTTACCTTACATGTTTCGGCGGTAAGCTTCCGCCTTCATCAGAGGTGTCATGTAACAACATGTAAGGTAAGAAGAAACCTGTTTCGTGTCTGATACAGATGAAACTTTATGATCTATATAAAGTGTAGACACTATGAATCTTCACGGACTATTTAGCCAATCTGTGCTACTGCTTGCAGGTTTGCCTGAGAAGTATAATAAAAGGAAAAAAGCTTTCTACCTGAGCAAAGCTATCAGGGGAAACCTCATGTTGCCACCAATTCCTTCAATGTGTATTTGTGTGTGCACGTCTGCAGCTTCAAAAACACACACACTGTCCATGTGCTTGCACATGTACGTACACGTACACACACACACACACACACACACACACACACACACACACACACACACACAGTTAACTGTCAATAGAGCGCACAGGGCTGTGTGCCTTGGTTCCCCCTGGGTTTGGATCAAAGAAAGCAGAAACGTCACTTCCCCCAAAGGGATAACTCTTCTTCAAACTCAGAAGGACAGTGTTTTCCCCTGCTCTAATTGGCATGTAATTTTATTATTACACAGATGTAAGATTCTTCTATGTTTTCCTCCCCTGTTAGCCAAATGTTCACTTAATTTACTGGTAAATATACATTTTCACTTTGGATGCTTTACAGTCAGGTCCATATGTATTTGGACAGTGACACAACATTTATAATTTTGCCCTTGTACACCACCAGCAGTGGATTTGATGGAGTAATGGAGTAACGAAGATGTGATTGAAACACAGACTTTCAGCTTTAATTTTAGGGGTAGAACTAAAATATGGCATTAACCTTTTAGGAATTACAGCCAGTTTTATACATTGTCACCCCATTTTCAGAGGCTCAAAAGTAATTGAACACTTGACTAAAAAGTAGTTTCATGGCCAGATGTGGCCTTTTCCCTCATTATTCCATGACAAATAAAGAAAATAAAATGTCTGGAGTTCATGCCAAGTGTCTGAATTTGCATTTGGTTGTTGTTTATCAGAGCCCTCAACATGTGATCCAAAGAGGTGTCTATGCAGGTGAAGCAGGCCATCATTAGGCTTAAAAAGCCAAAAAAAAAAAAAAGTTTAGGAGTAGCCTAATCAATGGTTTGGTATATCCTGAAAAAGATGGAATGTACTGGTGAGCTCAGCACTGTCCAAATACTTATGGACCTGACTGTAGCTAAAACTGTTATGTATAGAAAGGCGTGAGTTCACTTATATTATCTCTGATATTACTGATATTATCTGGGAAGCAGCCAGCAGGATAGTGAAGAGGGCTTTTGACTGGAAGGTTGCCAGATCTATCCTTTGGACCAGCAGGAAAAACTGAGGTGGGGAGAAGTGAATAAACAGCCCTCTTGCCTTCCTGAATAACCATGGTAATTGAATTGCCCTTGAGCAAGACATATAACTACTGACTGTGCCCAATCATTCTTCAGTACATAAAACCCACACTGATCAAGTGCCACTTAATAGCAATATAAGATGCTTTGAATGAATTTTTCGTGGTTGTAGTGACAGAGGCACTGATGTGACTGATTTGTTAAAAAAAAAAAAAAAAAAAAGGAACGCAGTATTGCCAAACGTAGGTTTGCGTAGGATATCCATCAAACTTATATATTATATTTCATAAGATCACAACTTTTCCTTTATAGAGTCAGACCTACCTCTATGCTACACCTTGACTTACAGGTGTACAGGTGACTGAAGTTAGGGTTTCAAGGCATGCTTATCTGATCAATAGCAACTACATATGACACCCTTTAGACTTTGGTCCTTGAGATGAAAACCCCTGCTCTGAGCTGTCAGCCTTAGTTCAATTTACAGCAAGGTACCTCCTCTAAGGTGCGTGAATTTGTTACATACGCATGTTGCATACAAATGTACATGTGATAAATGTACTTAGCTGCATATAGAAACTAACAAAACTAACACAATATTAAGCTTATACTGCTCTTAAACAAGACCATCAGTGTTTCATATGAAATTTATTGCGTACTTTGGTATAATTACTGTATACAAATGAGACCAAGGTGGAGACCATTGGTTGCCTCTGCCTCACACCAATGGTGTTGTTAATGCTGGTGAATTTCAAACACTATATTGTTTTAGTGTAATTTTTTTGTTTGTTTGTTTGTTTTTTAACTGTACAGTGTCTTTGACAACCAAGAAAACTGCTATACAAATAAAATGTTTTATTGTTATTAGTAATATATTATTGTTGTTGTTATTGTTGATATATTTACCATCAACCCCATTGTCTCTTGATTGGTTGTACATAATGTAAAATGCAGTGCAGAGGCTGGCTGAGGCTGTCAATGTTTGTAGGTAACCTGTAGGTAATTATACTGTTTTCTGAAAATCAATATGTTGAATTATTATAAAAAAATTTTTATACATGTAGCACCTTTCAACAGCAGTGCTAAAGAAAGGAAGAGAGGTGAACTCACATTGCAATGCCAAAGAACTCATGTTTGGCAGTTGAGACAACCACATCTGCTTGGCACAATACTCTGAAGTAGTCATCCTTGCTGGGTAGGAATCCCCAATGAAGAATATGGGCATCCAACAGCACCCTGGCCTCAGCAAAGATTTCTGGACCAGGAAAGAGGTGAGAGGGACATGCTGGTGTCTTTAGCCAGCAGAAGCTATCTTTTTACTTGTGTAATTGCTGTCAAATGACGTGACTTTAGATGAGATAAGACACTTTGTTGTTGTAAAATGACATTAACAAAAATCTCAGCAGTACTCAAAATGCTATCCAGTGTGCAATAAACAAATAATTAGCAACCCACAATTTAACAGAAACACAAGATACACTGCTACTGATACTTGTTTGTAAGAATAATGACATGGAATATGGACATACTACATGGTACAGAGATCAGTCAGTGAGTGGAGTGGTCTATGTCTGTGTGTATAAGTGCATTTGTGTGTGTGTTGTAGTGGGTGTATGGAGTTTGTCAAGCCATGTTCAAAAATTTGACAGCTTTGGGGAAAAAGCTGTTTTTCAGTCTTGCAGTGCCTGCATGTATTGTCCGGTATCGCCGGTGAGAGGGGAGTAGTTTGAAAAGGTGGCGGGCAGAGTGGGCCAGATCACGGATGATGTTGGAGGCCCTGCCCCGAAATAAGGCCTGGCAGATCTCCTCAACTGCCAGCAGCTGTGTCCCAATGATGTTATAGACTGTCTTGATGACACTCTGCAGAGCTTTCTGGTCTTTTGTGGTGCAGCTAGCATACCATGCTGTGATGCAGTTTGAACAGGATACTCTCTACTGTGCACTGATGGAAGCTCACAGGAAGGTTCTACAGCAGTCTGGCTCTACTCAGTTAAGAAAGTGGAGATGTTGTGCCTTCCTGATGATAGTGGATGTGTGTATGGGCCAAAAGAAGTCCTCAGTGATGTGCATGGCCAGAAATTTTGTTTGTCTGGTTGAAATCCCCTGCTACAACAAAGACACCTTCAGGATGGGAGTTGTGTTGTTTGTGAGGAGTGTGTAGTAGAGTAGGAGAGTGTAGAACAGGGGTGTCAAACTCATGCCATGGAGGGCCAAGAGGCTGCAGGTTTTCATTCCAACCAACAACTCCACCAGGTGATTTCACTGATCACCCTACCTCCAAACAGAGAGGAGGGACTAATCAGTGAAATCACCTGGTGGAGTTGTTGGTTGGAATGAAAACCTGCAGCCTCTTGGCCCTCCATGGCACGAGTTTGACACCCCTAGTGTAGAAGCTGTAGTGCCCAGCATAAGCATGCAGTGGTAGGTAAACCAAAACAAACAACTGTTATATCAAATAAAGTAAGAGTTATATAGATTATATAGATATAGATCACTGATTCTTGAGAATTTGGATAAATCATGTCCCACTAAGAAAAATGCTATTTCTGCTGGAAATTTACAACATTTTAATGAATAAAAAGAATCAAGGGCATAATCAGGGGGTCCTTTGCACATTTGTAAGGTTCTTTTATAGGTTTATTTTTAATTTGTATTAATTTAATGATTATATGTTGGCCTATGGCCTACAAAACCAGCTGTCCTCGGATAGGAGATAATCATTTCAACTTGATTAAAACAACAAAAAGTAATAATTTCATTGAATAATATCTTTACCACATGAAAGAGTACATCATAATATGTATTAAAAACTACAAACGATGGGTTTTGAACAATATTTACTATTATTTTGTGGTTGCTCAAAATGTGTCCCAGATATTCATCACCACCATCAGATATGTATTTAAAAAATAATAATAAAAAAACTACAAGGTCAATTACATTCCTGAGGAGCCCTTTTCAAACCTTCAGCTCTACTGCATGCTTCAAGACCACTCAGGCTCCTGGAAGTTTTCTATTTTCTCTTAAATCTCATATTTTTGGACACTGCTACTGTCACAACCATAAATTGTCAACACCGTCACTTCTGTATAAAAAATATTAAATTAGATTATGGAATAAATGTATACTTTTTAAGAAGAGGTCTGATGCAGGTAGCAACAGGGCAAAAACAAGCTGGCTAATGTGAACAACTCTTGCTTATCATGTGAAAGAGCAGGTTTTTGTCACCACTGTCAGACGTCACCACCGTCAGGTTTTCTGTGTGACGGTGATGACTGAAGTCTGAAAAATGCTTATAACAGTGCTCAGGATTGTTATTTTTTGTACCAAATAGTTAAATAAAGTTGTTAAGCAAGAAGCCATTGACTTGAGTGGTATAAATTTTGGAAATGTATGTTTTAATGAGGCCACTGTCACCACCGTCAGATTAGTGTCACCACCGTCAGAGGCAGTTATATTTGTTTTAAATGAATATGCTTACAATATCTTTCTTTGGTGCTGCTGATTTATTAAAGTAATAGTCTCTTTAATACAAAAATATGTTTTTCAAATAATAAAAAAAAAAACATTACGGTGACGGTGTTGACAAAAACAAAGTAGCCTAATAACTGGAAAAACCTATTTTATGAAAAAAATGCAAAATGAGGAGGTTGCACCGGTACATTGCTGAACAGCCAAGACCTTGGCCTATAATGATATACCTTCAGATTTTGTAATTTAACACACTTTTTTTTTTTCAAAATTAAAACCTGTTTTATCCAAATTCCCAAGAATCAGTGAGATTTATATAGCTATTCATCTCAAAAGCATGTCTTAAAGTACTTTACAATGACTACAGTCAACATGTCTACTGTTGACGGAGCCAAAAGCCACAAGACTGATGTTCAAGCACCACTATATCTGGTGGCTTGTTTCAGGAACTCTTTATCACTGTAGTCCAGCAATACGGCCAAATAGATTTCCATTTGAAAGAATTCACGATTTCCCGACCCGGGAGAAATATAGCCAATAGGATTGGCCGATTTCACAAGGACATGCCCCTCATCAATTCCACGTCCAAACTATGTCTCAACAAACAAACTGCTTTAGCGACGATGTATCACTAGGCTACTAGACCTGAAGTCTGCGATGAAGAAATTATTCTCAGTGCATTACAATACATTAGTAACGTATACTAGTCCTTGACACTAGAAGGCGCTCTAAGACCGCCCAGTCTATACCAGTCCCAAACCAGGGGTTGGTTTCAGTTAAGGATTCAGTTCAACCAAGGAGGTTCAAAAGGAGTTCACCAGGCGGCTTAGCTACTGGGACGTATACGACGTTAATGTGTGTTCAGGCTGCGAGCATGTTCAGACTTCAGAGGTAAGCAGATATGGAATTTGTTTTAGAAGTACGTAGCCTTGAGTACTAAAGTGGGATATACTAACGTAATGACATGTCCCACAGTAGCTGCAACGTTAACGCCTCAACACACCCGCTAACGAACCAGGTGGTTAAGTGGAGCGCTAAACGTGGGGAGCCCTAAACTTCCATTACCTCCTGCCCCTCCCGCGCATCTTGGCGCTTTTGAGAGAGCCAGCAGGACTGTGCATGCGAAAATGATCTGTAGTCCGCGGCGCTACTGCCAGTTTGAATTGGAATAATTTATTTATTTGGACTAAGGTGGCGGAGCTCAGCTCCGGAGGGCTCGGGCCCACTTTAACCCTGGCTATAACGTTATACGTTAGCTGTTTGTTGTCGCTAGCCTAATTAGCTAGGTAACATAAATTTAGCCCCTTTAGGTAATAACCTTCTTGGAGAACATTGTTATGTCCGATGGCTTAGATAATGTAGCCCTATTATTATCGGGGATTAAAGATAAAATCATCTGACATCTTGAAGTAGTGCAACTGCCGAACTGAGACCCAGGTGATGCATCATTGAGGTAGGGCAGTGGCTTTGTGAGACATAGCAACAGTAACATTGTGGTGCTGCCAGCGTCGGAATGGGTGAATTCCATTTACAGCAGTATTAAAGAAATGAAATAATGCCATTCAGTGCATGTCATTGGAAAGTCATCCGCTGTGGTATTGTGTATTTCTACTGAGGGTTGCACAATTTTAAGGATAATCTCAGAGTTTATGATATATGGATGGACATAGCACAATGAGAAGCAAAAACAGGTAAGGGGGGAAAATAATCAATACAGTGACCTTATTAAGAAAATCAAGGTAGATTAAAATTGTTCTAATGTGATTGCCTTCCGAGCAATCATAAACATAATTACTAAATATAAGACAAAATTTACTGTCGGCCTTCCCATGTGTTTATGCTACTATAAAAGTTTACATCCCAATATAAGAGAGTGTAGTTCCTGTAACTCAGTCCCTGCTTCCAGCCATGGCAGGGAGTACGTATTAATTAACTTAACACTATGCTGAAAATACATTTGAGAGTCTAAGAGTCATTATAGCATCATCAGCTGCAAATGCTGAGTGCATTTTATCAATTAAAATGTCCTCAGGGTAGAATGCACTGGCCCATGGGATGACCTTCACCCTTAATCTAATCTAATAACCAATATCATTTAAAACCACAATATTTACAACTGCCTTGGGTGACACAACTGTAGCATCAATCACATGACTTCTAAAAAGTGAGCAAAAAGTCACTAAAGTGTTCCTTGTTTTTAATAGCTAAAGTTCATCAACCAAATGCATGGTTGCTGCTATCTTGATCTATGTATGCTATAGGGCTGTCTTCTAAAGAATATATGAACACTTTTAGATGTACTGAAGACAAGAGAAAAAAATACAGTCTGAGATTGAAGAAAAGGAAAAAAAATCTTAACAATATATTAATTATTATTATTATAAATAATGCTAATAATGCTAATAATTAATACTACTACTACTACTACTAATATAATGATCTATCGAGAAGAAGAGCCTTCTGTGTGAGGGTGCGCGTGTGTGTACCTGGCACATCGGTGAACGTCTCCCCCAGGACAGACAGTTGAAAGTCCAGGTCTCTCTCTTTCAGCTTCAACAGTGTCCTGAAGAGTAGCTCGGGGTTTTTGTCATGCTCCCTTGAACCCCAAACACAAACAGAATCCAGGCTCTTTTGATGCTTCTTACACACAAACACACACTAATACAGAAACAGGACAGAGCAAAGAGCCATAGGCTTACATTTCCAGTCCGACTCACCTCTCTGATTTATTCACACACACACACACACACACACACACACACACACACACACACACGCATCCACACATACACAGCATATGGCCCAGGTTGTACAAGCTGTGAGAGAGATCATAGCTCTCCCTGAAGGGCAATTGACTGTGATATGTGTGGTTGTGGTGCACCAGGTGGGAGACTTAACAAGCTGACAGTGATCCCTGCGCTGTTCTGCTCTGCTCTGCTTGCTGAGCTGCTCATCCTTGATGCAAAGGCTTGCCTGGGAGGTTGAGCTGCTAGTTAAAAGACAGGTGCTGCACTCAGCTGCAGAGCAGATGTCACACTATGCTAGTGGTCTGCGATTCATCTCAATACCAATCTTAATGAAGTATGATCACATTAATGGACAGCAGGCTAAAGAGAAGTGCTGTTCACTGTCATTGACAGCTCTCATTCGCAAGCACCTTTTCCCAAGTTGCTGTGGAAGTCCTACGATGCAAATATGCTTTGAATGTTTGACTTGCCACCTGCTGTTATGCTGTCACTGACTGTTAAACAGCATGAGTTAAGCTTGGGTGTTGGTGTTGGCTTGACTGTTGTAGTACTTGGATGGCTTCTGCCATAGACATGAAGAGAATTTCTTAAATTATTTATTTACTATTTACCACGCTCAAGGGACAATTAAAATCTTCATGGTGAGTGATTTAGTAATTCACAATGCCCTGACCTGAGGTACACTGTCTTTCAAAAAGGTTCACTAGTATCAGACAGTAGTGCATTTTTTCCTGTTTCTGTTCCATAATAATTCACTTCAGCTTAAGTGAATCATTGTTTAGCTTCATTCCCTCCTGTCTTTTAGTCATCCTTAGATCACCGTTCAGCCTTATACTGTTGCCCCATGTTGTTGGCGGTCTGACTAAACAATTAGACATATGGCAACATTATTCCCCATTTATTCCCTGCCATAGGTTAGCCTATTACTCAGCCCTACCCCGAAGAAAGCTGGAATTAAAATGAAACATCATCATTTTTAGCTAAAGGAAGTCAAATTGTGAAGGTCAGAGGGTCTCTATATGGCAGAAGAATTGACAAAGAGCCCTTCTTGTGCTAACTCACTGGGATTTCAGTAGGTGAGGTTGGAGAGAAGCTTATTTATTCTCATTTCCACCTCTCATACTCATTGGCTTCCCCTGTGGCTAAGAAGCTAATTCCCTTATTTCCTAGCCTTTTTAACTCCTTATATGAGGCATGAATCCCTATTCCCCTAATACTGATACAGGGGAGGACAATGAGTGAATGAAATGGTGATAACAGAACGCTCCCATCCCTTTTTGAAGGAAAATGAGTGTTAATTAACATGTGGGATATGACTTTAAGGAAGAGCTTCATGAGCAACTGCTTATGCACACACATGCATGTGATGCATTTTCACATTCAATACACTGACACTGACATGCATGCACGTCTGAACACACAAACTATATGCACATAGCAGTCCTCCCCCACACACATACACACACCTCCCTGTACAGTTGTACGAGGCCTGGGTTCCTACTGATGACCTAGATCTTTTAATGAAGACTGTTAACCCCCAGCAACAGTCAACGAAGTCTGAGCTGTCAGCCCACTGATTAATGTGAGAGTGACAAACAAAAGCTATGTAGCATCATCTTCACATAATCATCCCCACTGCCGATGCCCCACTAATCTGCCACAAAGGCAAATAAAGGTTGCTCCATAATCAAAGGTAGCTTGTAGCTCAATGCCCTTGAGGTCATGGTGGTTCGGATCCTTCACCTTAGTTTGTTTCCAGAAGATACCAAGTGACATAGAATGGACTTTGGCCTCAAAATGTTTTTGCCAAACCTAAGCCTATACTCAAACCTGAAGTGAGCCCAAGTGGGAAGAGTTTTTATGTAAGCCAAAGCCACAAATAGCAGTGTTTGAAAGCTGTAGTTTTCAGCCTTGTATGTTGGTAGCTCCAAATGAGAGTGAGAGGAAACTAAAACAATTTAACTTCAACATCCAGAAATCCTGTAAGATTACATCAATAAACATGCTTAGGTTTACATACCAGGCTATTCTGTGATCCTTTTTACCAAAAAGATACCAAAGAAAAGAGGAAAAGATCTAACAATGGTGAGTCCATCTTTCTCTGCATGGAGTGTTCTCTCCAAAAATTTTTTTATGTTTTCATCATTTCACTGACACAGCAATAACACAACTTTATGAAGAAGTAATAGCTGCAGTTATATAAATTGTATTGAACATGCTGAATAAGCCAGTGCCACTAAGTACTTATCCTCATAATTTCCTTTTACAATGTAGTCAAACAGGTTGCTCTGTTTGCACTGGTTTGAGATACAAATTATTTATTAGATAAAAGTAAAACGAAGTGGAATTGAATTAATGAGTTTAGCGTTTTTTTTAATTAAGCCATAATTAATTAAATTATGGCTAATGTTTCTGAAATTTTGGCCTTTATGACTGTAAACACACAAGCATTACAAATTGCAGTTAATAACTGAATCTTGATCAACTGAAGAATCATAATTAAATGGACTCATGACCCAAGAATTGTGATTAAATTGAATCATGAAATCACTGGAGATTCCCACCCCTTGTGGATTTCACTCTTAAGTTTCGATTTGTCACTTTCTGTGTGTGGACAACATTCCCTGCAAGTGTACATACCCAATGCCAGAATTAAAACTGTGCAAACAGAGTGAATCTATGGGGTTTACATTAGTAGGGTTGGGACAGTCTTCTCCGTTATACTCATAATTTGTCATTTAGGCTGACAAGACTGGTGGATTTTTAAATTAACAGCTTGTTTAATGCAGCTATAACCAGACTTTTGGAATCCTAACCCAAAGCAAACCCATGGATTCTGGCTTGGTGTTGGATTCTGACAAATTCTGGTACCACCTTTGCAAATACAATATGACAAATCCTTTGCCTCCTGTATTCAATCACTTTTAGCATAACTCCCTGTGCTCTAGCCACTCCTGCTTCATCACCCTGGTGACCTCAAAGATGAATGCAGACAAGTGAGAAATAAAAAAAGAAAAAAAAAATGATCAAGTGGAAAAAAGTAGCTATCTTCTGTGGATACCAGAGAGATGTCATTAATATGCATAACATACCAACCCAAACGAAAATAAGATCCTCTCATTTAGAGTTCAGTGATTAAATATTCCCCTTTATGTAGCACCCAAGAGGTGCATTTTAAAATTCAAATACTATTTACTCCAATGCACAATGTGAAATGAGCCCTATCACGAGAAAACCAAACGATTGAAGCCCTAATTAAGGGGACACTTGAAAAACAAAGAAGGACATGTTGGGTAGATATTGTGACAGTTGACTGCAGTGCAGTAGTGAGGAGGAAGAACACATGCACTTTAAATTATAACACTTGATAAAAAGGCACATTTCACTTAAAGAGCAGCCATGTGGGAACTGCAAAGCATGAAAATCCCAAGATTCAGTACAAGCATACTCTTCAAAGCAGTAAATGTGGGCTATGCTGTGAATTAAATGGAGAATACTTATAGTTCAAGTTGTGGACTAGTTGGTCTGTGCTTTACTCACTGGAAACTCAGTGTCAACTTACGAAATTCTGCTTGTAAGAAAAGAGCACTGAGTTTAGTTGCCTGCTCAGTAACTGAAATAAAAAAACACTTGAACAGTATTTATGATTACAGTGTGTCACTGAATAGTCAGAGTTGGTAGGGTTAATACTCCAAATGACCATTTAAAGGGCCTTCCCACCCCGCCAAGATATACGTCTGGATGGAAACACTGTTGTGACAAACTGGGGGAAAAAACTGGGGAAAAGGGTCTAAACAACAGTTAAAGCAGTGCACTATGTAGTTTTGCCAGAAATATTTACATTGGCTGAGCCTGTTACTATACAAAAATTAGTCTATCCCATTTGACAACCAATCAAAAAAAGTAAATACATAAATAACAATTTTGGCACACTATAAATCAAGCAGAAGCCTAGAAGGGAAGAAGGGCTTTTTTGAATAGTAAATTTGTACGTAAACAAAATTGCTGGACCTGCTGCTATGAACAACAAAAATTAACTGGTAACATCTCAGTGTCCCACAGACCTTGTTTTCTCCTGAGGATAGTTTTTTTAAATTTCCATAAACAGTATAATATATTTTTTATACACTTTTTTGACTTCTCTGAGTTTAATAATCCTTTGAAGAGATAACTCAAACAGTTAATGTCCTTTGGCTCTGTTCTTGCCTGGCTAAAGAATGGTTAAATTAAAATAAATAAATAAATACATTTGTGCTCCTGTCTTAATGAGTCTGGCTTACTAGGGTTCATAGCCAAGCCACAGAAAAAAGGCTAAGCCAAGGCCAACAATTGCACCAGCCCCTTTGTCTGATAACATCTTCACTCTTCTGACTGGTGTAGCAGTTTGGTAATGATTTTTATCTGAACAGGCCATTGACATTTATACATCAGACCAATACTTTGACAAAAAGGACGACAATAACATGCAGTGCAACATATGTGGTGTTAAACTTGTATATTACATAAATACCAGCTCGATGCTTAACCACATGCGCTTAAAGAACAAGGAGAGAACAGCGGAACGGCTAACAGACAGCCTCACATCATTAACACCAGCTAACTGGTAGCCCTGTTAGCACAAGCCGATGTAATGATACCAGAGCGCAGAAGATTAGATTTATTTGAACTTTGTGTTTATGACTTAGATTGACAGCTACGTGTGAAGCAATACAGAACACAAGTCCATACCACTCTGACGCCTGGCAGCTGACGTTACAACAACATTATTGACGGACCTGTTGCGGTTGTTCAATAACTGCATTTGGAAATACACTTGGTTTACAGTGTTGGCCGTTTATTCACATAAATGGTTTATTATGATGTAATAATGTTCTCTGACAGCCAGAAGCTGCTTTTTAGTAAACAACAGGCCATGTCGGGGATGTCCGTGTCTGACTGGAAACACTAGTGGAACTGATGTTAAGTACGGACCTCCCGTAATTATTTTTTAACAGTAAAATATATAATTTGTGAGTAATCGATTACTTGTTCATAATGTAATTGGAGTACTTGAATATTGAAATCACTGAAAATGCCCATCCCTAATTGATACTGCTCTATTAAAGCTAGTGCTAGGCAATATCACTCAAAAAATCATTACGATCCAAACTCCGATACCAGACGATAGCAATATTTATCACTGTATGTGCAAAATCACTATTTCTGTCATGTTTAAAGGGTTAATTATGCTTATGAATAATAGCTGAATAGATCAAACAGCCACCTTTCATTTAAAACACTTTTTTGCCAGAATAAAACTGTAAGAATAAACACTAAAACAGACACTCAGTGGGTAAAATTGTTTTTTTAGTTATATTTTTGAATACTGTAACAGTACTGAAAAAGAAATAATGAAACTAAGTGGCAAAAGCCCATTCTGCCACTTCCTCTAACAGAACCTGACCACAGAAGCAATCAGCCCAGTCTGTCAGCAATGCTATAAAACTATCAAATGGCTATTATAACTGAACATTTGGGATAACGATTTGTTTGCAGTGAGATAAAAATATGTTTAACTGTAGAGTAAGTCCTATTGTACAGCAGCACATTGCTGCCATGACAAAAAAAAGAGTATCATGTTATAATGACAATTTTTTTTCATATAATAATGAGATGTTTTGAACACAATCACTCATAATGATTGAAAAAAGTACAAATATAAGGTCTGAAGAAAAAAATATAAAGAGACCTTTATAGACCTTTGATCTGTAAATCTGCTCAGGTCACACTGAAAGTTATTAAGTTAGTTTTATTTCAAAATCACAAAAAAAAAAAAAATGATTGAAATAATTGTCAATTTAATTTTATCACCAGAAAGTAACTGAAACTGTCATGTCCAATATTTTGTGCTGAAATTCACTTTAAATACATTTACCTAAAACCTTTACTGAAATAAAATATTTAGACTTTTAGGGTAAACTGCTCAGTAAGACATGGGGCTACTTCTAGAGCCTTTAAATTAATAATTTATCTGCAACAGTTGAATGATTAAGTTGTTGAATAAAATTTGCAAATAAAATAAAATTCTATCACAGATTTTATGTTTTTCTGCAGATGCTGTCTTGCAGCAGGGAATCTCCATCATATAGGCAGTAGACCATATAACTTGTTGACAACTGATGATAAAAAGCCAACAATGATGTTAACCAACACCAGTCTAATATATAGTATGAACTGATATCAGTTTGATAACAGTCAAAGGGTGGTCCTACTTACAGAAGCATTCACATATGTGGCTTATTTGCAGAAGGACTGACTACATGTGTACAAATTCAAGGGACCACTGGCAAACTGGTATCCCAGGCAAAAAGTAGCAATGCTGATATGTTAACAGATTAACAGAGGATTGCATCACTAAAATGAGCAAAATATGGGCCCTTAATCAATATTAACTCAATCAATTTGTCTTTATCCATCTGTAATATTGTTTAATTCTAGCACATACTTGGTGGACAGTGGGTATTTGAATAGATATCTGCATGTAATATGGAGGGAGAGGAGGCTCATGCATTGATTCAAAGATGGCAGAGATGACTGATAGCAAGAGCAAGCTATGGAAAAATCCACTGATAGGTGTTTTCCTACTACATAAATATTCCTGAAATCCCAGAGTGCAAAATAATATAAGCATACTGTCTGTCAAGCAATGCAGGTTTCAAACTTTTGGAAGAACTAAGGTATGGTTTATTGTCAAGAGACCCATAGGAACGAATAGGCTCCACTGTGTCAGTTAGTTCAGTGATTATCATGAATATATCCATTTAAAACATGTTAACCAAAATATACATTTAAATGGAACATTTAATTAAACACACTGAATCTTGATAACTTTCATTAAATATGCCAAATGAATTTAATGATTTTTTTCCTTAAGCTATGAAGAAGTTACTGGATGTATACATTTCTTTGTAAAAATATTTTTAAAAGAAATAATGAACAAGTAAATTCTGATTATTCCATTTTTTTGTTCTAGCTCTCTATGGCTGAAAGCAACCAAATTTAAGTAGGCAACACCCTCATTTAAATATGACTGTTTTCACCTGCTGTGATCAAAGATTTATTCTATGATGGGAGAATTTACCACATGTGCTAACCAAAATGCAATTTAGCCCATCTTTTGTGGGATTTATTAAATCAGACCCACAGAATACCCAAGTGTACACAAACTCCTTGAACTATTTCTGATATTCCTCCACTGCCTACTGATTTGTATCCCCCATTGGTGCATCAATGAGATTGCTTTGTTTCTTTCTGTTTTTTTTTTTTTTTTTTTTTTTTTGTGTTTTTTTTTCCGTCATAGTATGACCAGGATGGCAATCCTCTTGAGGTAAGAGCTCATCCTGATCAACTTTAGTGTTCCTGAGCCATGAAAGCTAAAGCTGTAGTTGAGAGACTTAACCTCTCTACTCCCCCACTGTTTGGCACGAAGTCATCTCCACCTGTAAACAGCTGTCCACTAGCCTTGCTGATCCCTTCCCTTCACTCCCTGCCATCAGCTGCACCCCCACCAATTCACCCCCACTCCACGAGCCCTCCCCTGGAAAGCAGGGCCTGCAATAAGACAGTCCCATAATCTGAGGATCCAGGCCACACACAGATTAACAATGTGCAACCAATGATGGAAAAAAAAACAGTGTAGGGCAAGAGTAAAAAAATGAGGATGCTGAAATGGAACAAACAGAGAAGCTTCAATCAGGGAGATTAAACCCCCACCCCACCCATCCCAAATCCTAATTTAGTCTAGAATAAAGCTAACGTTTATGAAGCTTGGATGTTTGTGGTAATAATCCATCTGTGTTTTGCTCAGTTTAGAGAAGATTACATGACCAGTGCTTTTGTTACTGATATAAGAGAAGGTGAAAAACAGATATCTGGTACAGAGGGCAAGAGTTGCAACAGATACCATTGATAATGTCCAATAAAACGGCTTTATGACTGTTAATATGATTTACAGACATGTATTACTGAGGACTCCCCAGAAAGCTTGCTGTCTTTTTGTGTTTTTTCTCTCTCCATTTTCTCTCTCTCTCTCTCTATCTATCTATACACTGCTGATCAAAATTTTAAGACCAAGACCTTGCAAAAATTGCAAGAATTTACATTTTGCACTGTTGGATCTTAAGAAGGTCCTAAGTAGAGCTTCAAAATGCAAAAAGAAGAAATGGGAGTGAGACAAAAAAAAATTGAGTAAGCAATTTATTGCAAACAACCATTAAACTGAAATAGGCTGTTCATCAGCTGATCAAAAGTTTAAGACCACAGCCTTTAAAAGCCCAAATCTTCGCAAAAATGTGGATTCAGTGTCATTTTCTGTCAGGTATCCACACTGTCATGACCTCCTGATGGCAGAGGCAAAAAAAGCTTTCTCTCCTTGAATGCGGTCGGATCGTTGAGCTGACAGTCATTTTAAACTTCTTAAAAGATCCTGAGGGTTATGGAACAAAAAAGTCAAGTGGTAGACCCCAAAAAATTTTACCAGCCCTGAGCCGGAGGATCCAAGTGGCTGTCCGTCAAGACACGGGATGATCCTCCGCCCAAATTAAGCTTGCCACTGGTGCCAACTGCAGTCCCATAAGCATCAGACAGCATCTGCGAGAGAAGGGTCTTAAGAACAAAAAATGTCTTCAAAGGCCTTATCTCCTTCAGTGGGACAAAATTGTCCGTTTGGAGTTTGCACGAGAGCACTAAACATGGGACATTGAAAGGTGGAAGAAAGTTTTATTCTCTGATGAGAAAAAATGTAACCTTGATGGTTCTGATGGCTTTCAACGTTACTGGCATGACAAGGAGATCCCACCTGAGATGTTTTCTACAAGGCACAGTGGAGGGGGCGCCATCATGATCTGGGGGGCTTTTTCCTTCAATGGAACAATGGAGCTTCAGGTTGTGCACAGGCATCAAACGGCAGCTGGCTATGTGAGGATGTTGCAGGGGGCATCCCTCATGACTGAAAGCCATCGTCTGTGTGGTAATGACTGGGTTTTTCAACAGGACAATGCTGCAGTTCACAATGCCCACCTGACAAAGGACTTCTAGAGAAATAACATCACTCTTTTGAACCATCCTGCGTGTTCCCCTAATCTAAATCCAACTGAGAACATTTGGGGTTGGATGGCAAGGGAAGTTTACAAAAAATGGACACCAGTTCCAGACAGTGGATGCCCTCCGTGAAGCCATCTTCACCACTTGGAGCAACATTACTACCAGCCTCCTGGAAACACTAGTATCAAGCATGCCGAAACGATTTTTTTTTTTTTTTTTTTTTGCCTTTGCCATCAGGAGGTCATGACAGTGTGGATACCTGACAGAAAATGACACTGAATCCACATTTTTGCGAAGATTTGGGCTTTTAAAGGCTGTGTCTTAAACTTTTGATCAGCTGATGTGACGGCCCTGGCCGTGTGTTTTCTGCTTGGTTGTCTTCTTCTTGCTGTAGGTGCCAGGCCTGCTATGCCTCCCCTGCTGGTCTAGCTGCCTGGCTGCTGGGGTTCCACCCAGCAATTGTTTGACAGGCTGCACCTGGGAGGGAGGGCATAAAAGCCCAGCCCCCTCAGCTCTCTCTCTCTCTCTCTCTCCCTGGACGCCGAGCTCCTGCCAAACCTCCTCAGTTTTTGTTTTGTTTATTTTCCACCACATCATACACCTTTACACACACACCCAGCTTTCCTGCATCCAACACTTGCACTACACACTGATTACTGACGTCACACCCCATACATTTTGGTTTACTTTTTGGTTTCTTATTAAAGGAACACCTGTTTATTCAAGTTTACTGTGTGGACCTCCCTTGTTTGTTGTGGCCTGAACGAGCTGGGCATAACAAATGGGGGCTCGTCCTATAGGGCATCTGGGTTTTTTGAAAGTAAAGTGAATTTTGAATTTTTTTTTTCTCTGGAAAACCCTAGATGTTGCTGGTGTGTTTGTGAAGGCAAGGTTGAAAGGAAAATGGAGGGTTGGGAGGCCCACAGTAGCTTGTTGTTTGCTTTCTGGTTGGTAGTGGGTTTTTGTGTCTAGTAGCTTGTGGACCCTAGTTTTCTGGTGTGTGCTGTTGGAATTTTGTGCCCTGTAAATTGTTTGTTGGCATTGGCAAGACAGTGCGTGTGCTTGCACAGAGTGTGGCTGTAGGAGGGTTGTGGCTGGTCAGCCCTGTCATTCTGGCCGGAGCATTCATTTGTTCCCCCAGTTAGGCTTTAGCAGCATTTCCTTGTTAGAGGGGATTGCTGGGTTTGTTATTTTCCAGGGCTCTTTGTTATTTTGTGTGTTGTTGGTGTGGTTAGTAGCGGTTGTCTCGGGGGCACCATCCGAAGCATTGGCCGGGGCAGTTAGCCTTCCCCAATGCAAGCGGGTTCTAGATGCGTAAGTACCCGCCACCAGTACAACACACGAAGACTAGGGTTGAGGTAGCTAGATTTTGATTTAGGCAGTTTAGGGGGGAGGCTCCTTTTTCATGTTAACCCTCTCTATGGTTGTGCTCTGTGTGGGTTTGTACTGTGGGTACAGGTTTTTCTGTCTCTGTGGTGGCTATTCTTGTGTACAGCATGTCAGAGGAGCATAAAAATCCGTTGGTTGCTGAGTTTGTGCAGCGACCTGTACATAGTACATTGTCTCAGTTTGCTAAAGCGGATCTGGTGGACTTAGCTGTGCATTTTGGTTGGGAAAAAACTGAGCAGTTGCCTAAAAAGGCTGACCTCAGGGTCATTGTGGAGGGGTTATTGGTGTCAGGGGGTATTTTGGAACCTGGGCAGAGTAAGAGTCCTCCTGATGTGAAACTTCCAGGTGTTCCTGAGAAGCTTTCTTTTGAGCAGTATATGCAGATGGAGAGGGAGAAGGCATAAATGGAGAGGGACAGGCTGCGGTTTCAGTTAGAGCATCAGAGACTGCAGGCAGAGCAGGCACAGAGAGCAAGGGAAGCAGAGGTACAGGTAGCTTTGGAAAGGGAGAGGATAAAGCTTGAGCAGATGAAACTGGAGTTGATAAGAGAAGGAAAGGCTAGTGAATCTCTCTTGGGCACTAGGGGGTTGGTTCTTCTGGTTTTGATGTTGCTGGTAATTTGCGTTTGTTGCCAAAGTTCAATGAACGGGATCCTGAAACATTCTTTTCTTTGTTTGAGCGTGTTGCAGACGCCAGGGGGTGGCCTGATGCCGATAGAACTTTGATGCTGCATATTTTTCTTCCAGCGCTGACGCGAGTGGCAGCCTTTTCATCAGCTCCATGTATGTCCGTGTTTGTTGTTTACTTTTTTGTTGAGTTGTTCCGTTTTTTATTTTCGTACCTCCGTGTGCTACCCGACTATGGATCTTCACCCGGTGAAACTCGTTTACTCGAGAATTCAACTACTTGCTCTGAAGACCAAGTCCCGTGTCGGCATGGTTCCACATTTACCTGACGAGGTGAGGAGACCGTACCGAGGCTGTAGAGCCGGCGCTAAGCTGGAGGCTAAGCGGCTGGAGAAGAAGTGGCGATACAAACCTACGGTACCTGCGGTAATCATGGGGAATGTGAACTCACTGCCCAATAAGATCGACGAGCTGGCTGCGCTGGTGAAAAATGTAAAGATCTACAGAGTGCAGTTTGTTGTGCTTTACTGAAATGTGGCTAACGACTAGCATCCCAGACGCTAACGTGGAGCTACCCAGCTTCAGCACAGTCAGGTCGGACCGAGACAACAAAGCCTGCGGGAAGCGGAAAGGAGGGGGGCTCGCGGTGTACGTGAACACATGGTGGTGTAACCCTGGGCATGTAAGTGTGAAGATCTGCATCTGCTGCAGGGACATAGAACTTCTGGCTGTAAGTTTACGTCCCTATTACTTGCCCAGAGAGTTTGGACACGCCATTGTGGTCATTGTTTACATTCCGCCTCGAGCCGACGCGGAAGTCGTGTGTGACGTCATCCACTCCGCTGTTGATAAACTCTCAACACAGCATCCCGAGGCGCTTGTGTTGATCTCCGGGGACTTCAATAATGTGACCCTAGACAATACACTTCCTGCTTTTTTCCAGTATGTGGACTGTAACACCAGGGGAAATAAGACTATTGACCTGCTGTATGCAAATGTAAAGGATGCATACAGGGCCACCCCACTGCCTGCACTGGGAAAAGCTGACCATAATCTTGTTCTGCTGCAGCCTCACTACAAACCAAAGGTGAGGAGGCTACCCACAACCACACGATCATTCAGGAAGTGGTCTCCTGAGGCAGAGCACGCTCTGAGAGACTGCTTTGGCACTACTGACTGGGATGTACTGCAGGGGTCGCACAGCGGGAACATCGAGGGGGTTGTAGACTGCACCACTGACTACATTAACTCCTGTATGGACGTTGTTGTTCCTGTAAGAACGGTGCGCTGCTATGCGAACAACAAGCCCTGGATCACGAGTCACATTAAAGGCCTCCTGAACCAGAAGAAGAAGGCCTTCAAAGACGGTGATAAGCAGGAGCTAAAACGCGTGCAGCGGGAACTCAGAGTCCAGCTCAGGGAGGCAAAGGAGCAATACAGAAGGAAGTTGGAGCAGAAGATGCAGAACAACAGCATGAAGGAGGTGTGGGACGGGATGAAGATCATCACTGGCTGCAGATCCAGGCAGGGGCCACCATTGAGGGGGATGGGGGGAGGGCGAACGAGTTGAACAACTTTTTCAACAGGTTTGACCACCCCATCTCACTCTCACCTCTGATCACCCTGCCCCCCACACCCTCATCTGCTCCCCTCCCCCTACTACAAGTGGACAGATGCGATGAGGAGACCCCCTCCCTGCCTACAATCACAGCAGCCCAGGTGTGTGGAGAGCTGAGGAGGCTTCGCCCCGGCAAAGCTGCAGGTCCAGATGGAGTATCCCCACGACTGCTGAAGGCCTGCGCGTCAGAGCTGGGAGACCCTCTGCAGCACATCTTCAATCTGAGCCTGGAGCAGGGGAGGGTCCCACTGCGGTGGAAAACATCATGCATCGTCCCAGTCCCAAAGAAGCCACATCCTGCAGAGCTGAACGACTTCAGGCCGGTCGCCCTGACGTCACATGTGATGAAGACCATGGAGCAGCTGCTGCTACACCATCTGAGACCGTAGGTGAGCCATGCCCTCGACCCACTGCAGTTTGCGTACCAGGAGAAGGTGGGAGTGGAGGACGCCATTGTCTACATGCTACACCGATCCCTCTCTCACCTGGACAGGGGCAGTGGTGCTGTGAGAATCACATTTCTGGATTTCTCCAGCGCCTTCAATACCATCCAGCCCCAGCTGCTCGGTCACAAACTGACTGATATGGGAGTAGGCTCACACCTGACGGCATGGATCATGGACTATCTGACAGGCAGACCTCAGTATGTGCGACTGGGGGACTGCAGGTCAGACACTGTGATCAGCAGCACAGGAGCGCCGCAGGGGACTGTACTCTCTTCAGTCCTGTTCACCCTGTACACGTCAGACTTCCAGTACAACTCGGAGTCCTGCCACGTGCAGAAGTTCGCGGACGACACGGCCATCGTGGGCTGTATCAGCGGTGGACAGGAGGAGGAGTACAGGAAACTCATCCAGGACTTCGTAGCATGGTGTGGTTCCAACCACCTCCACCTGAACACCTCCAAGACAAAAGAAATGGTGGTGGACTTCAGGAGGACGAGGCCTCACCCAGAGCCCATAAGCATCAACGGTGCCTGTGTGGAAATGGTGCAGACCTATAAATACCTGGGAGTGCAGCTGGATGATAGACTGTACTGGACAGCCAACACTGAGGCTCTGTACAGGAAAGGACAGAGCCGACTGTACTTCCTCAGGAGGCTGGCGTCCTTCAACATCTGCAAAAAACTGCTGCTGATGTTTTACCAGTCTGTTGTGGCAAGCGCCCTCTTCTATGCGGTTGTGTGCTGGGGAGACAGCATCAAGAAGAGGGACGCCTCACGACTGGACAAACTGGTGAGGAAAGCGGGCTCTGTTGTGGGCACACAACTTGAGAGCCTGACATCTGTGGCAGAGCAACGGCCGCTGAGCAGGCTCCTGTCAATCATGGACAATCCACTGCATGCACTGCACAGCACCATCACCAGGCAGAGGAGCAGCTTCAGTGACAGGCTGCTGTCAGTAGCTGGGTTTCCATCCAAATATATCGAAATTTTTGAGCGAATTTTGTCAAAATGCGCAAACGAAAATGCGAATTTATGCCTGTTTCCATTAGTTTTGTTGTGCGATTATTGAGAAGATAGTGCGCCGTGAGATGACGCCATAAGATAGCGTCTTGTCCACTGAACAACAACAGACGCTCAGCTGACACTCAACAGCTGATCATGGACAAATTCCTGCTGAACTTGGGAGAAGTCTGGTTACAATAAAAAAGAAAAACGCTGCGTTGCAAATTAAAAAAGCAACGATTGCTGCAAATAAAAAAGGAAAACGCTGTGTTGCAAATTAAAAAAAAAAAAGCAAGGATGCAAACAAAAAAGCCAAAACGGATTTTTCATGGCAGATGTTTTATATTTGTTATATTTAAGCAATAAGCCCCTTGAAGCCGTGGGTTACAGTGATTTTACAACGGCTGAGGGGCGTTCTAAAATGTAAAATCGCCGTTGTAAAATCACTGTAACTCACGGCTTCAAGGGGCTTATTGCTTTTATAAAACGGTTACCCTACATGTAGCCCATAAAATAAACACACAAGAAAAAAAATGGATATTTCCCTGGAGAAATAGCCTACCTATCCCTGCTGCCTCCTGATCCACCTGCCTTTTATCTCCACCCAAAGGGGACACAGTGTGACAGCGCCGATGTATGGTAAATTAACAGTATAACTTTATTATTATTGTTACATCCGACGTTAGGCATATGTCTGTGCAAAGACGCACCTGTCGCGAAATGCACGCCACCGTCCCTGCAAAGAGGAGTCCAAACATAGCCCAATTGAACACTAACAACTGGACTATTAATGGAATATCCAATTCAGCATTAACGAGCCCAAATAGCCTGATGTGACATGATGATGGCGCTAGATAAAAAAGCAATCTTAGTGTCTGTGTTGCTTGGCAACCATTCTGTCCCACTCTATCTTAACTGGTGGAAGAATGAATAGTTCTCAGTTTTATTGTTGCATTATTACCAATAAATTATTGATTTTTTTTTTCTTGTGTGTTTATTTTATGGGCTATATGTAGGGAAACCGTTTTATAAAAGCAATAAGCTCCTTGAAGCCGTGAGTTACAGTGATTTTACAATGGCGATTTTACATTTTAGAACGCCCCTCAGCCGTTGTAAAATCACTGTAGCCTAACCCACGGCTTTTTGGGACTCAATGCATAAATATAACAAATATAAAACATCTGCCATGAAAAATCCGTTTAGGCTTTTTTGTTTGCATCTTTGCTTTTTTTTATTTGCAACGCAGCGTTTTTCTTTTTTTTTTGCAGCGTTTTTTATTTGCAGCGTTCGTTGCTTTTTTAATTTGCAACGCAGCGTTTTTCTTTTTTATTTGCAGCGTTTTTTTTATTTGCATCGTTTTTTTTTATTTGCAGCGATGGCGGTTCTCGGCCACTGTAGCCTACAAACATCCTAAATAAGGAATAAGAGACTAATAATAATAATAATAATAATAATAATAATAATAAGACTGTAGCGTAAAAGTGTGACGTGGTATCTGGTCCAGTCATCGGTCCAGTCTGGCTGCCTGGCTGCTGGGGTTCCGCCTAGCAATTGTTTGACAGGCTGCATCTGGGAGGGAGTGCATAAAAGCCCAGCCCCTTCAGCTCTCTCTCTCTCTCTCTCCCTGGACACCGAGCTCCTGCCAAACCTCCTCAGTTTTTGTTTAGTTTATTTTCCACCACATCGTACACCTTACACACACACCCAGCTTTCCTGCATCCAACACTTACACCCGCACATCCGTTTTTTCCAGGTGCGTCGGACTGGGAGCGGTGGGTCCCAACTCTAGTGTTAAAGGAGGAGGAATCCCGCACACTGAATAACTTGCAAAAAGTGTTTATTGTGTGATGTTTCGGTCCTTTGACCTTCTTCAGACAAATGCCGAACGGTGGCAAGAAGCCATCACCGGACTCCCCACCAAACTTATCAATAAACTGCAAATGATTCAGAACTCGGCTGCCCGGATCATCACCCGCACCAAATCATCCGACCACATCACCCCTGTCCTCATCCAACTTCACTGGCTCCCTGTACAATACCGCATCCAGTACAAAAACCTCCTCCTCACCTTTAAAGCTCTCCATAACCTAGCCCCAACTTACCTCCACGACCTCCTTCATGAATACACTCCCTCCCGCACCCTCCGCTCTTCCTCTACTGGACTCTTAACCATCCCCACGTCACGCCTCAGCACCGTGGGTGCCCGAGCCTTCAGCTGCTCAGCACCCAGGCTCTGGAACTCTCTTCCTCCACATGTAAGACTGTCCGACTCAATCACCACATTTAAAACCCACCTCAAAACTCACCTGTTCAAACTGGCATACTCATTCTAACTGGACACTGTGTTCTTTTCCTGCTTTATGCTGCTTTGTCTTGTCCTAATTTATGTTACTGTCTCTTTTATGCTATGTTTTCGACTCTTTTATGCTTTTATCCTCTGTAAGGTGACCTTGGGTGACATGAAAGGCGCCTCCAAATAAAATGTATTATTATTATTATCTTTAAATAGGGAGGAGCTGTCTTGCGCACCGGCTTGCCAATTAGGCTCATACTGATACATAATAATACAAAATTGTGAAAAACACAAAACAAATTAATGAACATGCCGAATGTATGAAAACATGAAATATATACAAATGGATACAGGAAACCAACATAGTTATAAGATTAAATACTGAACATAGGAGGAGCTCTCCAGGGTGGGGAGTGGCTCTCTGACGTGCACCTCCAATCACCACCAATCATGGAGGAAGCTACAAATGTCACAGAAATATTGAAGAAATTTCAAAGCAATGACAACATATTCAAAGAATAAAGTCCCCTAAATACACAAAGAAAATACACTGACTGAATTAACGAATAGAAATCGCTCCCGGGACGTGAGGAAATATCTGGGTGGGCTTGTTTTAAGATGCGCGTTGGGGGATCAAATGCGTGTATATAAGGATAATGTACTGAATGCGAGACATAAAATAGTATAGTATAGTCTGGCCATTCATGTACAGATCCCACAGGCAGGCAAAAACCAATACAGACAAAAGGGAGTAGGCAATGAATAAGATGGGTAGTTCACCGATCTGTGTACAGGGGAATAAGACTGAGTCCCAGAAAAGACTTCTTTAACAAACCAAATGGAAAGATACGCAAATAGCGGTGAGTGTCGTCTAATATATTATTACGCCCCCCCCCAAAAAAGGACAATGTAATATAAACAATAATACACATAGTGATCACAGGAAGGCTAACCATAGTGATTACAGGAAGACATTTAAAATGAGTTCATCATTTAGTCCCTTAGAGGCCAGGGTCTGGAGGGACAGCAATCTGTTCGATGCCATAGAAACGTAGAGATGTTATGTCATGATGTGCATCATTAAAGTGTACTGCCACTGGATAGTCACGGTCATTTCTGCGGATTGTGCTCTTGTGTTTGCTAATTCATTGCTTTAGTTTTCTAGTGGTTTTGCTGATATATGCCAGTCCACAAGGGCAGCGTAACATGTAGATGACATTGGTGGATGCACATGTGATGACGCTTTTAATTGGAAACTTTTTGCCCGTGTGGGGATGAGAAAAGAAGTGGGTCTTATTTGTGTTGTGGCATTGTGCACAGTTGCCGCAGCGGTAATTCCCCTTGGGCAGTGGAAGCAAGTGTGTCTGTGCGTCCTGGCTGGTGCATCTGGAGCTGGCACAGATCAGGTAGTCTCTTATGTTTTTACCCTGTTTGTTAACAAATAGAGGGGGGTCTTTTAGGATGGAAGAGAGCTCACTGTCTGATGTGCCAGTATTTTTTTGAAAACAGTCCGTATTGTGTAGTGTGTGGAGTATTGTGTGATGCATGTAACTGAGAATTTTTTCTTTTTCTTCTTAGTTTTTTGTAGCAGATCAGAGCGGGTTTTCTTCAAGGCCCGCTCGTATGCTTGGTGGATCCATGGGGATGGATATCCTCGCTGTAGGAATCTGACTTTCATTTCTTCAGCCTTCAACGTGTAGTCCGCTGTGGAATGGCAGATCCTCCTAAGTCGTAGAAATTGGCTGAATGGGAGGCCTTTTTTAAGAGGGGTGGGATGGAAACTGGAGGCCAATAAAAGGGTGTTCTTGTCTGTTTCCTTTTGATATAGTGTGGTTATTATAGAATTCTGGTTTTTCATAACCCACATGTCCAAGAAACTCACTCTGTCATGGCTGTAACTGGAGGTAAACTCCAGTTGCTGTCAAAACTGTCAAGCAGGGTGGTGAAATCTGCGAGCTCCTCAGGAGAACCTTGATAAATGCGAAAAATATCATCTATAAACCTGTACCATCTTATGATTTTAGGAAGATGTGGGTTCTTAATTGGGTTGAAGACACAATTCTTTTCAAAGAAACCAACAAAAAGATTGGCGTAATTCGGTGCACAAATAGTTCCCATGCTGGTGCCTGATGTCTGTAAATAAAAATCTTCCTCAAAACTGAAGTAGTTGTATTTCATAACGAATTTTGCCAGGTTGATTAGCAGTTCATTTGGGGGGGTCGACGTGCTGGCACGGTCCTGCAAGTAGAAGTGCATAATTGTGAGGCCTTCTTCATGAGGTATGTTGGTGTAAAGGCTTGTAATGTCCAGGGTCAATAGGAGAATGTTATCTGGCAGATTGGTAAGGGCCGAGATTTTCTGGATGAAATCTGTGGAGTCTTTAGTGTAGGAGGGAAGTATCTGGACATAAGGTTTAATGAAAAAAATCAACAAATTCAGACAGTGGAGACAAAAGTGAGTCTGTCTGTGCAACAATAGGGCGACCTGGGGGATTTATTAGTGATTTGTGTACTTTGGGCAAAGTGTAGAAAACAGGTGTTATGGGGTGTTTGCAGTATAGGAAATCAAACTCCGAGTCGGAGATCCATCCCTTACTTTTGGCCTCTTGGAGGTATGAGAACACCTCTTGCTGGAAGGGAACAATTGGGTCATGATTAAGTTTCTTGTAAAAATGTGTATTGGACAACTGTGAGAGGATCTCAGTCCTATACTTGTCTAGATCTTGAATGCAGATGCCACCACCCTTATCAGCCGGTTTAATCACAATGTCTTTGCCATTCATAAGTTCATGAAGGGCGTTTTTCTCGCCAGTAGTTAAGTTAGGGGGGCTTCTGTGCGTTTTGGAGATTTCCTGCATGATCTCCTGTTCAACTAGTCTACAAAAGGTGTTTATAGATGCATTGTTCGTGTTGGGGCAAAAGGTGCTTTTGGCTCTAAAGGCCAGTGCGTAATTTTCAGAGACTGGGCACCTGTCTTTCGCAGCAAAAAAGTGGCGCAGCTTAATTTGTCTGAAGCATTTGAAAAGGTCCACTTTTAAACGGAACGCGTTCAGTCCACTGTTTGGGACAAAAGAAAGTCCCTTGGACAGAAGAGATATCTGGGAATCAGATAGCTGTTTGGAGGAGATGTTAATTACCGTGTCCGTCAGTGGCTGCGGGTCCACGGCCGGCGTGCAGGTCCTTTTGGCCCGCCTGCCACGTCTGCATTTCTTCTTGGGTTGTGGTCCTGTTTCCCCCGACTCTGTAAAAAAGGATTACTCGGTGGGATCCCAGAGTCACTATCAAACGTGAAGTCACTTTCCATGGAGGAGTCGTTCTGACTGATATCTCTCCAGTGGTCCGGTGTGGGTCCGTGTCTGCGGGGTCTGAACGCACCTGTGCGTGACCGTGTTGTAGTGGGTGCCTGGGGGGAGGGAGTGCGCATCTCGGTCTCCCAGTGATAAACTTCATTCCGTTGGTAGTCCTCAGTGTCCTGCTTGTACTTTTTCAGCTTAATGTTCAGTAGCTTCTCCTTGTATCCTTTTATTGTCTCTTTTAAGGAGCTCTCAATTGAGCCAAATGTAGATCCAAACTTGTCTCTCAACTCTCATTCTGTTTTTTCAATCTCCGTTTTCACTGTTTTTGCTTCTGTGGATACTTGGTCAATGATTAAGAGCATCAGGTCTAGGGAGCATTTGTTCAAAATCTCTCCCCATTTCTTGGTGAAATTTTCGTCGGATTTCCCTATTGTTGGGGCCTTTTGAATGCGTAGGCCTCGAGGGATCCTCTTGTTCCGCCAGTATTCACTTAGGGTGGAACCATGCATGACCAAGCGTGTTTCTTTGTGATAGTCTCTCTAGCCTCACTTTTATGTCTTCAGAGGAGTTCATGCTTTTTATGTGAACAGTAGGGAAAAGGATCCTCTGTGCGTCCTCGCTGGAGAATTCAAATGTCTCTGCGCAGTTGTCTGTGAGGCTGTTGATTTCTTGGAAGGAACTCATGATGAATCAACATGGAGAGGTGTCTCCGCACATCCGTTTTTTCATGTGCGTCGGACTGGGAGAGGTGGGTCCTGACTCTAGTGTTAAAGGAGGAGGAATCCCGCACACTGAATAACTTCAGGGTTCATACACTTTTTTCATGGTCAAATTCAAGCACTTTTCAAGGACCTTCAAGGTAAATTTTTTCAGGTTTTCCAGTACCATTAAAGGAGAAATCCGGTATATATATATCCTTTGTTTTGTTTTTTTTTAATACTGCATACAGGAAATACAGGAATGCAGTATTAAAAATCAGAAAAACAGAAAAAAAACAGAGGGAAAAAAGAAAACAGCTTCTACAGCTAGAAGTATTTAGTCTGCCCTCTCCTTATACAGTAGATGTATGGTATAGGTAGATCCCCCTAAGGGAAAATTCAAAATTGACATAACAATTGCATAAGTAAAATAAGATTAAAAAAAATAGATTACATTAAATGAACAAGAAAACCATTTAAGAATATTATATAATAATAATAATAATAATAACAATAAATATGTCAATATAATTCATATATATTATTAATATACTGTATCAATATGGTTCATAGATAGATAGCATAAAAATAGAGAGAGAGAGAGAGAGAGAGAGAGAGAGAGAGAGAGAGAGAGAGAGAGAGAGAGAGAGAGCTTGCTGCTTTGGTATACGTCTTGCGCTCCAGTAGCCAAGCGGTGTCTACTCTTATGTCTATCATCTTATGGGCTAACATCAGCTGTGCTTCAATTCTAAGTTGTGGGAAGTTCCTGCAGTTTACTGTTGAGAAACGCAGGCTTTGTTCTTAACTTAGCCCTTAATAATTGTCACTAATTGACACTGCCATTCAGACACATCACATAGTGCTTCTACATTTAGGTCTAGCATGCAGCTAATGGTTAGCCACAGTGGTGTAGTCTAGTTTATTCTAGTGGGTTAACACACACACACACACACACACACACACACACACACACACACACACACACACACACACACACACACACACACAGGCTCCCTTTCTGAAATGTTAACGTTAGCTCCAGCTGTAGTGTCCCCCGAAAAATGGTCAAAAAGAGCCGCTTCGTAACACAGAGAAGGCGACATTATGAACGGGAAAGTGAACGTTATGTCAAAAAAACATACTGGTACGTATCTTTGCGCATTTTAAGTGGTTATACGGAAATGCGGGACATTTTCTAGTGGGTATACGCAGTATACCTGCGTATCACGTAGACTACACCACTGGTTAGCCAACAAATCACACATGTAGGGCTAGTCATCTCTGTGACTTACTTTTCATGACTCGAGAGTGCTGACTCTCCCATAGCGAAAAGTTGAAGCTTCTTTTTGCATATTTTGCAGCATGCTACACGTGGATTTGGTCCATGTTTTATCCACTGTTTCTACTTTTCATTGCCCAGCCAACGTTCATTAAAACGGCAACCTCCCGGCACGTTGGTCGCATACTGCTGCATTGCCCTCTTGTTGGGGGCGTGACTCATGACAATCAATCCAGCTCTTGTGAAACCCATCAGAGCGTGAGCTGTGAAGGCGTCATTTTTAATCCGACTTATTTTATTTCTCTCCATTTAATAAGTGGTCCATTTAGTCAGACCAGAAATATGGTAACAATTTCAAGCATTCAAGCATTTACAAGCACGTTACCCAAAATTCAAGCATTTTTCAAACCTTGAAAACATAACATTAAAATCCAAGCATTTTCAAGGTTTTCAAGCACCCGTACGAACCCTGTAACTTGCAAAAAGTGTTTAATGTGTGACGTTTCGGTCCTTTGACCTTCTTCAGACAAATGCCGAACGGTGGCAAGAAGCCATCTTTAAATAGGGAGGAGCTGTCTTGCGCACCGGCTTGCCAATTAGGCTCATACTGATACATAATAATACAAAATTGTGAAAAACACAAAACAAATTAATGAACATGCCGAATGTATGAAAACATGAAATATATACAAATGGATACAGGAAACCAACATAGTTATAAGATTAAATACTGAACACAGGAGGAACTCTCCAAGGTGGGTAGTGGCTCTCTGACGCGCACTTCCAATCACCTGGGAATGGAGGAAGCTAAAAATGTCACAAAAATATTGAAGAAATTTCAAGCAACAGTGCAAAATGTAAATTCTTCAATTTTTCAGCTGGTCTTAAAATGTTGATCAGGAGTGTATACACACACACACACACACACACACACATATACATATATATACGTGTGTGAGTACACACACACACACACACACACACACACATATACACATATGTACGTGTGTGAGTACACACACACACACACACACACACACACACACACACACATATACACTACCAGTCAAAAGTTTGGACACACCTTCTCATTCAATGTTTTTTCTTTATTTTTACTACTTTCTACATTGTAGATACATACTGAAGACATCAGATATATGAAGCAAGATATATGGAATTATGTAGTAAAGAAAAAAATTGTTAAATAACTAAATATGTTTTCTAATTCAGATTCCTCAAAGTAGCCTCTCTTTGCTTTGTTGACAGCGCTGCAAACCTTTGGCCTTCTCTCAATGAACTTCATAATGGAGTCACCTGAAATGGTTTTCACTTTACAGGTGTGCCCTGTCAGAGTTCATTTGTGGAATTTCTTGCCTTCTTAATGGGGTTGGACCATCAGTTGTGTTGTGCAGAAGTCAGGTTGGTACACAGCCCTGACAGCCCTATTTGACAACTGTTAGAATTCCTATTATGGCAAGAACCAATCAGCTAAGTAAAGAGAAACAACAGTCGATCATTACTTTAACTGAACGTCAGTCAGTCCGGAAAATTGCAAAAACTTTGAATGTGTCCCCAAGTGCAGTCGCAAAAACAATCAAGCGCTACGATGGAACTGGCTCACATGAGGACCGTCCCAGGAAAGGAAGACCAAGAGTCACCTCTGCTGCTGAGGATAAGTTCATCTGAGTCACCAGCCTCAGAAATGGCGAGTTAACAGCACCTCAGATTAGAGCCCAGATAAATGCCACACAGAGTTCTAGTGGCAGACACATCTCTACATCAACTGTGCAGAGGAGACTGCGCGAATCAGGCCTTTATGGTCAAATAGCTGCTAAGAAACCACTACTAAGGAAAAGCAACAAGCAGAAGAGATTTGGAAATCTGTACACACACACACACACACACACACACACACACACACACACACGTGTGTATATTTACACTACTCACAAAAAGTTAGGGATATTCGGCTTTTGGGTGAAATTTCAGGATGAACCTAAAATGCATTATAACCTTTACAGGTGAACTTAATGTGACCTTCTGTAAACTTTTGAATGCACATGTCCAACTGTTCAGTGTTTCAGTACCTTTTGCACAAGTTGCTGTTCTCTAACAAGGAGCTTAACGGTAAAATTCACAACAGGTGTTTGATCCATGAAGCAACCAATAAATTTCCTGGTTCAATTAGAATCGGTATTTAAACAGTCCTCCTCATCATGCTGTTCACATTTTGACAACATGAGACCAAGACGACACCTAACAATTGATCAGCAGCACCTCGCCATTGCGAGGCTTCAAACAGGATGTTCTCAGAAGGAAGTGGCCACTGAGCTTACAGTGTCACAGAGTGTCATCAGCAGGTTGCAACAGAGATACAGAGAGACTGGAAGAGTCACAGAAAGGCATAGAAGTGGACGTCCTTTGGCCACATCCCACACTGATGACCGCTTCATTGTGAACAGTGCCCTGCGGAACCGGATGATGAATGCCATTCAACTCCAGGCACATTTAAGGGAGGTGAGAGGCACCCAAGTGTCACGTCAGACCATTCGAAACTAGGGGTGGGTTAAAATATCGATATTTTCGATATTGTATTGATACACATGTGTAGAAAAGATAATCAATACATAAATCCCAGCATCGATATTTTAAAATGCAATAGATTTTACCCGTTCGGTGTTTTTGTTTGGTTAACCTCTTTAGTCTCGCGTGGTTTAGTGCTTCGCGCACCGTTATTGCAGTCAGATCTCGCGAGATCCAGGCCATCCGCTTCAGAGAGATGAGAGAGAGTCTGGCCTGGGGTCCGTTTCCCAAAGCAGGTTTAGTGAAAACTCTGACTCTGTTAACCCTGATATGAGGGAAACTCTGAGTTTCTCTCTGTGTCCACCCTCTTTCAGCCACACACGGTATTTAACTTCCTCATTCATTCTGTCAGCAGGCGAGTTTTAGCGTGGCATATTAGTTCTGCCGTCTGTTATTTAAAATAACAATAATAAAAAAACAGTCGGTAGGCCTTTATTATTAGTCCATTAATAGTTAGGTGGCGACTTTTTTCAGGAACATGACATGTCCTTTCGACAACGATCCCGTGGATGAAGGTGCAGTGTTACTGCACAGAGAATTAAATATTCGTCGGGAGATGGTTATAAGACCGCGCGTAGATATTTTAGCATTTCCACACAATTATCTTTTTGAGTGTTACCGTTTCACATCACAGTCGATCATCTATATACACAACATAATCTGTCCTTACATTAGCTGCCAAGTGCGCTTCTCCCCCGCGGGATTGCACCTGAATGAAATAAATGAGGCTACCGTTCAAGCCGCTTCCCCTGTAATATTATTGTGATTGCAACGGACTATATTTAAACTTACGCATTGACCCGAGCAGCAGTGTTCTCCCACGGCGTCTCCCTCTCCTGTGCCGCTGCAGCGGTGTTGCGGTGTTTAAAAAACATGTTCAAATTCTCTGTATGAATCCATTAACCCAACTGGGGTGAAAGACGCAGCCCGACGCTTCCCCGTTGCCATGGTGACTCGTCAAATTGGAAACTAAGAGTTTACTATCTCAGAGAGAGTAAATCAACTCAGAGTTCAGGGTAAGACTCGGAGTTTGTTGAACCTGCTTCGTGAAACGGACCCCTGGTCTGGTCTGATCTGGGTCTGGGTCTGGGTCTAGCCTGATCTGATCTGGTCTGGGTCTAGTGTCTGTTTACATTTTTTATTATTATTGTTTACATTGGTTGGCTGCTGGTGATTTGAGTTCTTTACACACTGGTAATAGGTGTTAACCAGGTTAAACATGTGCATTGCATGCACCATGAGCCAGATGTACCAACCCAAAAACTGTTTGCACTACTATTTCAGTAAAAAGTACATGATGTTTTATAACTATTTGTTTAATGGTCAGTTGTTTCTTAATACAAATATGAATATTTAATTATGCACCAGGTTAGAGGATACTTTTACAATTGAATTTACAGCATTAGTTCTTTGAGAATCTCTTCCATTACCAAAGCAAAATTGGTGTTATAACTAAAATATCGATTTCGAATCGTATCGGAAATCGTATCGACTTGGAACCTAGTGTATCGGAATCGTATCGTATCGGGAGGTCAGTGGCGATACCCAGCCCTATTCGAAACCGTTTACATCGGCATGGTCTACGTGCTAGACGACCTGCAAGGGTACCTGACCACACCACCAGGCACAGAAGTCATCGTCTTGCATGGGCCAGGGAGCACTTACGCTGGACGAGGGACCAGTCGGCCTCAATGCTGTTCTCTGATGAAAGCCGATTCATGTTGAGCAGAAATGATGGCCGCCAACGATGTTGGAGACGTCAAGGAGAGTGCTATGCATCAGCCACTGTTGTCACCAGACGAGCCTTTGGTGGTGGTGGTGTTACTGTGTGGGCAGGTGTGTCTAGTCAGTACAGAACTGCCCTACACTTTGTGAATGGTACAGTGACAAGCCCATACTACCTGAATAACATCTTTAATCCAGTATATATTTTGTGAGTAGTGTATATATACACTACTCACAAAAAGTTAGGGATATTTGGCTTTTGGGTGAAATTTATGGAAAATGGAAAAGTTCACGCTACAGTGATATTATATCATGAAAGTAGGGCATTTAAGTAGAAGCATACACTGGTGATTTCCTCATCTCAAACAATTTCTTGAAACAAAAGTCAACAACAGTGGTGGATATACCACAGCAAAAAATGTCAGTGTCTCAATAACTTGTCATGTGCCCTTGAGCATCAATTACAGCTTGACAACGACGTCTCATGCTGTTCACACGTCGAGTTATTGTCTGCTGAGGCATGGCATCCCACTCTTCTTGAAGGGCGGCCCTCAGGACATTGAGGTTCTGGGGTACAGAGCTCCGAGCCTCTACACGGCGACTCAGCTGATCCCATAGGTTTTCTATGGGATGCAGGTTTGGAGAAAGTGCAGGCCACTCCATTTGAGGTACCCCAGTCTCCAGCAGCCATTCCCTAATGATACGACCTCGATGAGCTGAAGCATCAAACACCTGATGTGAATTTTGCCGTTAAAGTCCTTGTTAGAGAACAGCAACTTGTGCAAAAAGTACTGAAACATTGAACAGTTGGACATGTGCATTCAAAAGTTTACAGAAGGTCACATTAAGTTCACCTGTAAAGGTTATAATGCATTTTAGGTTCATCCTGAAATTTCACCCGAAAGCCGAATAACCCTAACTTTTTGTGAGTAGTGTATATATATAAATATATAAATATATATATATATATATATATATATATATATATATATATATATATATATATATGTACACACACGTACACACACACACACATATCTATCTATCTATATATATCTACATCTATCTATCTATCTATCTATCTATATATATATATGTATTAACAACAATAACTTGACATTTTGCTCAGGTGCCTCCCATTTCTCTTGATCATTGCTGAGATATTTCTACACCTTGAATAGAGTCCAGATTGTCCTGATTAAATTGATTGGACATGATTTGGAAAGGCACACACCTCTAGAAAGCCTCACAGCTGATAATGCATATCTGAACAAAAACCAAGCCATGAGGTCAAAGGAACCGGCCGCAGAGCTCAGAGACAGGATTGTTGCAAGGCACAGATCTGGGGACGGCCACAAGAAAATGACTACTGCACTGAAGGTTCCCAAGAGCACAGTGGCCTCCATAATTCTCAAATGGAAGAAGTTGCCTGGCCAAACTGAGCAATCGTGGTAGAAGGGCCTTTGTAAAAAGGTTACCAAGCCAACCCAATGGTCACTCTGACTAAGCTCCAGCGATCCTGTGTGGAGATGGGACAAAGTTCTAGAAGGACAACCATCACTGCGGCCCTCCACCGATCTGGGCTGTATGGCAGAGTGGCTAGACAGAAACCTCTCCTCAGTGCAAAACACATGAAAGCCTGTTTGGAGTTTGCAAAATAAAAAAAAAAAAGCACCTGAAGGCTTCTCAGACTGTGAGACAAGTTTCTCTGGTCTGATGAAACCAAGATTGATCTGTTTGGCCTCAATTCCAAACATTATGTCTGGAGGAAACCAGGCACCACTCATCACCTGCCCAATACCATCCCAACAGTGAAGCATGGTGGTGGCAGCATCATGCTGTGGGGGTGTTTTTCAGCAGCAGGGACTGGGAGACTGCTCAGGGTTGAGGGAAAGCTGAATGGAGCAAAGTACAGAGATATCCTCAATGAAAACCTGTTTCACAGCGCTTAGGACCTCAGACAGGGCTGAAGTGTCACCTTCCAATATGACAATGACCCTAAGCACACAGCCAAGATAATACAGCAGTGGCTTAGGGACAACTTTGTGAATGTCCTAGAGTGGCCCAGCCAGAGCCCTGACTTGAACCCTATTGAACATCTCTGGAGAGACCTGAAATGGCTGTCCACCGACGGTCCCTATCAAATCTGGCCGAACTAGAGAGAATTTTGAAAAGAAGAATGGCAGAAAATCCCCCTATCAAGGTGTGCAAAGCTACTTGTGTCATACCCCAAAAAAACTTGAGGCTGTGATTGCTGCCAAAGGTCCTTCAAATAAGTACTGAGTAAAGGGTCTGAATACTTACAGTCATGGACGAAAGTATTGGCACCCTGGAATTTTTCCAGAAAATACACAATTGCTCCCAGAAATTGTTGCAATTACAAATGTTTTTGGTATACACATGTTTATTTCCTTTATGTGCATTGGAACAACACAAAAAGGCAAAAGAAAAATGTCAAATTTGACATCATTTTACACAAAATTCCAAAAATGGACTGGACAAAACTATTGGCACCCTTTTAAAACTATGGGTAAATCATTTTATTTCAAGCATGTGATGCTTGTTTAAACTCACCTGTGGCAAGTAACAGGTGCTGGCAATATAGAAATCACACCTGAAGCCACTTAGAATGTATAAATGTTGACTCAACCTTTGTGTTGTGTGCCTGTGTGTGTCACACAGAGCATGGAGATGAGAAAGAAGAGCCGAGAAATTGTGGAAAAGTATGAACAATCTCAAGGTTACAAGACCATCTCCAGAGATCTTGAAGTTCCTTTGTCCACGGTGAGCAATATAATCAAGAAGTTTATAACCCATGGAATTGTGGCTAATCTCCCTTGACGTGGTGCCAATATTTTCCATGTCAACATGATATTTCAGTTTTTTCTTTTTAATAAATTTACAAAAATCTGCAATTCTGTTTTCACTTTGTCATTATGGGGTACTGAGTGTAGATTAATGAGAGAAAAATTAATTTAAACGATTGTAGCATCCGGCTGCAACATAACAAAAGTGAAAAAAGTGAAGGGGGTCTGAATACTTTCTGAAAGCACTGTACATATGATTATACAATTATACACACACATATTCCAGGAACAAGATGTGACATCTCTGTCCAGAGGAGCGCAGTCCTCGGACCCAAGCTTGAGGGAGACACACGACCACCCAATGGGGCAAGTGGGGAATTTTCTGTCTTTATATGTATATAAAATAATTAAGAGCTCATCACTGAATGGCTGCTGTGTGAATATGGTCTATTTCCTCGATTTGCTTAAGTGCATGGCTAGCCAGCCAGTCTGGAATGGACTTTACCCACCTGTCACTCAGATAAGACACACCCCTAATTATCCATAATTTTAAGCCTTAATACAAATAGGAATTGCCTCCATCTGTGCAGCTACAGTCAACATATCTACCATTGTAGCAGGCAAAATGTCGGTATTTAATTACATAATTATTTTTGCATTTGTTCATTTAGTTTCCACCCTCCATCTACAGGGTTGGAACATACAGACACCACTGTGCACCTATATGCAAACAATATGAGTATTAGAGATTTTTTTTTTTTTTTCAGCGATTCCATTAATCTAACTCAATGCAATGCCATACCATGCTAAGACAGGCAAAACACATCAAGTGTGCTGGGTCAATGTGTTTCTCAACTTTGCAAATCCTTTCAGGTATTTCCGTATGCTATGTGCTGTTACATGCGATATACTACATGCTGTGTGTCAGTGTTTCCCCCAGAATTATAGTCTTGTCAGTACTCAAAAGTCTCTGAAGCATTAAGGGCCGATAAAACTCTGCACTAAAATCCAGACTAGCTTTATATGGCAGGGTGACTCACTACAACTATTAAATGGTAGGCAAATGCTGCTGTGTGAATGCAAATATGTTAAGATATGATTCTCCAGGGGGAATCAGGTCAGACCAGCAGCAAATGAGGACTTAACAAATACAACATAAATACAAAAACACAACACTAAATATCCAATAAATAGACTTTTTACATGAAAAGGCATAACTTACCACCTGTGAGGCCAGACAATATGCAGAGGTTTAGTCTGACCCTCTACTCCTTTAATCCCCTTCGCCATCACATCCTTCTCCCCCTCAGCTCCTTGGTTCTCAGGATTAGAAGGGGATCGCCATAGATCCTCCTCTTGGTCCAATTTGCCCCTCCCTGGTTCTGGATTGAGGCACACATCTCTGGCCTGTGAAGCTAGCTCCTCAGGCCTTTTTGGAGTCATTAAAAAAAACAAAACAAAACAAAAAAAACTCATGAAACTGAAAACATCAAAGAATAGCTGTTGAAAATTAGCTATGACAATATACACACATATAAAACAAACTAATGGCATCCCTTTTAACTTTCATGTGACACTCACATAAGAAGAATATAGCTTTCTCTATCCATCTATATATGCACATATACAGGGTTTCCTCTAGGATTTTTTGAAACTGTGGGGGAGGGCTTCAGCGTCGTTGACCACACGTGAACCACTGCCCCAGCTATGGGTAAATAGTGAAGACCTCAACGGTGGACCAGGCGGAAGGTGGTGGCTGTAAGAAGCACCACAACGGCTGGGAAGGCGGAGGAAATCAGATGTGTTTCGCAGTCCCCAGACAGACTGGAGCTCTGGTAGCCTCCTGCAACTGTGGAAGAGTGCCGGTCATCTTGGGTCTCCCTAGCCACCGGAATCCACCCTTCTACAGGTAAGCAGTGCTACTGAGGAACGCGCATCCCCCGTGGCACTGCGTAGGTCTCCACTTTGACCTCAGTGCCATACCACCTGGAACCATAACGTGGAACCCAAGTCTGACAGCAATGGGGTGTCTGGCAACGGGGGCAGATTTGAATGAACTGAAAGCCTCTAGTCAGACCCCTGCACGGCAGCGGCACAGGGCTATCATGGTCGCTAGCAGCTGGGACTGAGTGGCAGCTGGTCTCGGCAGACCCCTGTGTGACTGAGCAGCCCTGTTTAGGACCGCACTGCTCACCCCAAATGGGGAGGGGCCTAGAAATTGCTCACTCAATACACTCAAGGACTTGCTGGAAAGCATCCGTAAGGCACACAGGGCAACCCTAAACAATCCCTCATCCAGCTCCCTCAGGCTGCAGTGGCAGGTACGTCACAGGGAATTCCAAAAGACCATGCGGACCCTGCAAAATGAATGGTGGACCCGGAAGGCTCAGGAAATACAAAGGTATGCAGACAAAAAGAACATGCACAACTTCTACAACCCATAAAAAGTATCTATGGCCCAAGAAACTGCTCTGTCACACCCTTGAAAACAGCAGATGGTGTCATACTCCTGAAGGACCAAAAACCAGATCCTGTTGAGGTGGGCTGAACACTTCCTCCTCAACCAACACTCTACTACAGATAGCACAATCCTTGAAGAACTCCCTGAACGCCCCCACATCCACAACCTCAGCCAGTCGCCAAGCTTCAAGGACATTCTACCAGCTGTCCACTCCTTGAAAAACAATAAGTGCCCTGGCACTGACAGCATCCCTGCTGAACTCCTGAAAGAGGGAGGGTACCTCTGTACAAGGACCATCCACCAATATATCACGAGGGCCTGGGAAGACGAGACCATTCCCCAGCAGCAGAAGGATGCCAACAGTGTCGCCATTTACAAGAACAAGGGTGACAAGTCCATCTGTGGCAACAGCAGGGGGATAGCACTCCCTGCCATTGCTGGAAAGGTCCTCACCAAGGTCATGCTTCTGAGGCTGATCAATAGCATCACAGAGGAATTGCTCCCTGAATCGCAGTGCGGGTTCAGAAAGAACAGGGGTACGGTTGATATGATATTCACAGCACGGCAACTTCAGGAAAAGTGCCGGGAACAACACCAGAACCTGTTTACAGCATTTATCGACCTCTCCAAGGCCTTCGACACTGTCGACAGGGAGCTCCTGTGGAGTGTGCTGGCCAAATTTGGCTATCCAGACAAATTTGTTAACATCCTCTGCCAATTCCACAATAGGATGATGGCTTGAATGACCATTGGAGGACAAAAGCCTGTGCCCTTCCCTGTACACACAGGTGTATGCCAAGGGTGCGTACTGACCCCTGTACTCTTTAACATCTTCCTTCTCTGTGTCACCTTGCTTCTTCGTAAGGAGCTGGAGCATAACAGTGGCATTGCCGTGGACTTTAGACTGGATAGAAACCTCTTTAATATCAGGAGGCTGCAGGCTACCACTACGCTGTCCAGAGAGCAGGTCCTTGAGCTGCAGTATGCTGATGACTGCGCTCTTGTGGCACACTCTCCAGAGGACCTCCAGTCCATCCTCGTGGTAGCTGTTTGGGCTTACAGCAGGATGGGGCTGTCTGTCAATATCACCAAGACAGAAGTGGTCTGCCAGTGGAGCTCCAGCACCCCACACACCCCGCCCAAGCCGAAACTCACACGCTGGAGGAGGAGAGGACTGCCAGAAGAGAACAGCAGAGAATCTGGAGGAACTCACCCACAGATGCCAGTACTGCTACCATTACAACTTACTCATATCCAACCTGCAATAAAATATATGGCTCTAGGATTGGACTCTATAGCCATCAGAGAACCAACCGTTAAGGACAAAAGTGGACGTCGTCATCAGATTCGATGGACAACCATAAGCATATATATATATATATGTGTATACACACACACAGTATATATATAGATAGATAGATAGAGGGTAAACGTCCGTATTAAGCCCACCAAATCTGCTTTTCAGACATTTTTAATATATACCGCCCCAATTTAAGCGAGAACATTTTAGTTAAAATGATAGTCTAATTTCTCATTTGAAGTGTCAATAATTCATTTATACCAATTTTTAATGTTTTTCTTGTTTAATATGTCAAAATATGTCAAAAGTCTGGCATGGGCTCAATGAGTACTTAATGTACCCTTTAAGCCCATGGGTGTTCCAAATGTCTCTACTCCTTTCCTCTGTCCTGTAAATGGCATTTGAAAGAGGCGTGATATATACACTACTCACAAAAAGTTAGGGATATTTGGCTTTCGGGTGAAATTTACGAAAAAAAAAGTTCACGCTACAGTGATATTATATCATGAAAGTAGGGCATTTAAGTAGAAGCATGCACTGGTGATTTCCTCATCTCAAACAATTTCTTGAAACAAAAGCCAACAACAGTGGTGGGTATACCACAACAAAAAATGTCAATGTCTCAATAACTTGTCATGTGCCCTTGAGCATCAATTACAGCTTGACAACGACGTCTCATGCTGTTCACAAGTCGATTTATTGTCTGCTGAGGCATGGCATCCCACTCTTCTTGAAGGGTGGCCCTCAGGACATTGAGGTTCTGGGGTACAGAGCTCCAAGCCTCTACACGGCGACTCAGCTGATCCCATAGGTTTTCTATGGGATTCAGGTCTGGAGAAAGTGCAGGCCACTCCATCTGAGGTAACCCAGTCTCTAGCAACCGTTCCCTAATGATACGACCTCGATGAGCTGGAGCATTGTCGTCCAGGAAATGAAATTAGGCCTGTGTTGTTCATGCAGGGGCACAATGACTGGATTAATGATGTTATTCAGGTAGTATGGGCTTGTCACTGTACCATTAGGGCAGTTCTGTATTGACTAGACACACCTGCCCACACAGTAACACCACCACCACCAAAGGCTCGTCTGGTGACAACAGTGGCTGATGCATAGTGCTCTCCTTGACGTCTCCAACATCGTTGGCGGCCATCATTTCTGCTCAACATGAATCGGCTTTCATCAGAGAACAGCACTGAGGCCCACTGGTCCCTCGTCCAGCGTAAATGCTCCCTGGCCCATGCAAGACAATGACACCTGTGCCTGGTGGTGTGGTCAGGTACCCTTGCAGGTCGTCTAGCACGCAGACCATGCTGATGTAAACGGTTTCGAATGGTCTGACGTGACACTTGGGTATATATATATATATATATATATATATATATATATATATACACACAGTACAGGCCAAAAGTTTGGACACACCTTCTCATTCAATGCATTTTCTTTATTTTCATGACTATTTACATTGTAGATTCTAACTGAAGGAATCAAAACTATGAATGAACACATGTGGAGTTATGTACTTAACAAAAAAAGGTGAAATAACTGAAAACATGTTTTATATTCTATTTTCTTCGAAATAGCCACCCTTTGCTCTGATTACTGCTTTGCACACTCTTGGCATTCTCTCGATGAGCTTCAAGAGGTAGTCACCTGAAATGGTTTTCCAACAGTCTTGAAGGAGTTCCCAGAGGTGTTTAGCACTTGTTGGCCCCCTTGCCTTCACTCTGCGGTCCAGCTCAAACTTTTGGCCTGTACTGTAAATAATATATATATATATATATATATATATATATATATATATATATATATGTATGTATGTATGTGTGTGTGTGTGTGTGTGTCACTAATTCATTCTACAGTAAGTCAGTATTTTACCATGAAGCCTGTGGGTCATCTTGACTGTGCTGCTGCTGGCCCTGCAGTGCACTGACGCCATCAACATGAGACACTTCTGCTGCCCTGCGAAGGAGCTTGTGATTTGGTAGGAACCTGGAGAGAGCATTCAGCAAGGAGAATAATCAAGTGCACGCTGAACACTACTTCTCGACTAATCACTGTTGCCACAAAAGCCTCTTTTCTCCTCAGCACTGTGTCCTCCTTGTGAATGATTTGCATCACACAACTGTCTCAACTGTAAACAAAGGATACTCCAATGCTACTGAAACCCTCACTGCCTGTGACCAGTTGCTTGCTTTCCTTGGAGGGAGCAAGCTGCACAAGGAGGATACCAAGCATGGCAGTATGCTGATGTCATTACATGAGGAATGGGAAACACATTGAAAGTGCTGGCGCTGGCACAAGTCTTTGTGGCTACGGTAAATTTATGAAGGCTGGAGTACTGTTTGGCATGCATCTGAGAAGCATATAGAGAATCTGGACATTTCTTGAAGCACTGCTGACATCCATGAATACAGCGTATTTGTCAAGAGCTTAACTTTTGTCTAATTGTTTAATGACATTACACTTTCTGTTATGAAAATATTTTTGCCCGTAATTCTGGGTTAAAAATATACAACAAAAAGTTTTAACTTTTTATTTTTTATTTTTAAAGGCCCCATGGCATGAAAAATGCAATTTTTGTTGTTTTTTGAAACTGTTCCTGTAAAACGAGTGGATTGCACTTCCGTTACTTCATGATGTCATGAAGACAGTGTCTCCGCCCACAGCCCGCCTCCGCTCCCCAGGCAACAAGCTCACACACAAATGTTCATTACAACTAAAAACACCAGACTTTGAACTATCGGTGTTCGCTAAATTTTCAAGTAGGTGGAGTATTGAATACAGACTAGCCTTGCATCTTACTGAGTGGATAGTGACTAATACAATCGTTATGTCAATGGAGTTTTCACATTTGCAAAAACACGTTACCTTTTACCAGACATTATTGTTATTTTGATTAGCATTACTCCGTACTGTGACATTTGCTTGTTAACATTACAACATATTTAACAAACATAACTAACCATTCTGAAACCATCCTGTAATAAACTGATTTGAGGTGGTTCGGTGTCTCCTGCCGTTTGTGATTCGGGATCTGAGTTGGGCTCAAACATGTATGGTCGTACAACAGCACGCTCAGCGGCAGCCATGACAATCTTATAGATCTATATAAGATGATAACTCCTGTTTACCGGTTAGCACTGTTTAGCAGTGTAGGTTTCAGTTACTTGCCTGCGATTGGCACGACCATATGTCACTCAGAAAACAGTCAGCCAATCAGTGGAGAGATGCTGATTCTCTCTTCTGATTGGCTAAACGAACTGCGCTGCCAGAGTTCCGGGAGAAAGGCAAGAGAGAGGAGCTGTAAAACTATATTTAGTGGGCCACAGGTACTCAAAACCACAAATACATCTTGTAGGGATATCAACAGTTAAAATAAAACCCTGGGAAAGTGTACAGCATGGGGCCTTTAAGAACTAAACATGAGGCATTTTATCAATGGTTTATACTTATAAAGAGTAACAAATACTGTGGTGACAATGAAATCATAGGTTCACAAATGTCTGTTGATCAGCACTGTAAGCAATGTTGTTTTACAATGTATATAGTCATTTGATGCCTGGAGGTCATCTAAATGTATTATTAATTTATTGTTATTTAATATTTTAAATGTTAAAATACATTGAAAAAGAGTATAAATCCTTCAAAAAAATGTAGGTGATTAAACAGTACATGTATTTAAAATGCTTTGTTTTTGCTTTCCCTGTTTTGTTTCTCTTATCATTTTATCCATCTCTGAAGCTATCAGGCAGGGTAAATTAAGTACACCTTAAGAGTTAAAATATCAGAAATCAATCCAAACAGACAGTATTTCTGTGTACAGGGTACTTCTTGGGATAAAATGGCTTAATGCCTGCATCCTTCTTCAGCTCCATTACCTATAGCACTTATCTCCTTGATCTAATACAGTCCTTTCAATGAGACAGAATGACTACTGTAATGAGTAATTATACTGCCTTAGGTGTGCAAAAATTAAAATAAAGAATGCATAGAAACATAAGGCTGAGCTTAAGGACACATTTTAAACACTGTCAGTCTCTATAAAAGCATCTATAAAGCAATTTAGAGTAGCATTTCAGAAACTAAGCAGCAATACATTACCTTACAAACCACTGATAAAAGTGCCAAAGGGGACAGAGTGGGTAGATGGATATATTACATAAGAGATCTGGACATGGATTCATCTCTCATGTACAGGCCTATTCAGATGGCTGACAAGGAGGCGCTTGTGGTTAGGTATGACCAATGGTTCTGCCTTGTGGGCCCCTGGGAAAATTTTACTCGATAAGCCATTTTAGAAATTGGATGAAGAGGTTTTGACTGGGGGCAATAAAAACATGGTTGTGCTTAGAGAGAGAGAGAGAGAGAGAGAGAGAGCACGAGAGAGGGGGGGGGGGGGAGAGAGAAAGAGAGGGGGAGAGAGAGAAAGGGGGGGGGGGATACTTAGAAGGCCACCAGTTATTTATAAATCAACAGCAATTTCTGTGATGACTCTATATGCATGTGAAAAGATGAAGGGGAGAGTCAAAGTCAAAAATCATTTGATCTAATTTTAGTTATTTGCAATAATCACAAGTGTCTCTCCCATTGTATAATGATAAACAGCATGGATCTTAGGCCATAGTGAGCCTGCGTTGTGCAAGAGTATGGCAGGATTTTTACTATGCAGTCAATTCGGAGGCAGTGTAGAAGCCACTGAATAATTGGGTTACATTTGCTTTATGCTGCCAAAAATGAGAGAGCCAGGCATAGTGTTATCCACATGCTATATCAATATTCTTAAAAATCCTAAAATATGGAGTCATCTAAAACTAACAGAGAGCTGTCATTCTTGTGATGGCTTACAGTAACAAACATACTATTTTTCATTTTCAAAAAAATTAAGCACTGAACAACAGTAAGCTTTGAACAAAAGCAATGTTTGTGATAGTGGGGTTAAGCCACTGCTAAGGTGGTCTACTAAAGGATCCCTGCTCTTCAGCTTTCAACGTGAAAATTGCCTTGGCTTTTGTTAGGTCAGAGTAAAGGTTTTTAAGCACTGAGGTTACTGTCCCAGGGGTATGACTTCAAAACAATCTCATCAGCATAAAGCTCCCAATCACAGCCATTTAACACCACTGACAGTGCTTTTGATGAGGGCCAGTCAGTCCAAAGTCTTGGTGGCATGGACTGAGCAGGTCATTAAAGCACATTAAGATCTACATTACAGTCATTATGAGCTGACCCTTTAAGTCAGAAGCAATTGCAGTCCATTCTCTCACTCAACTTCCCAGCACTTCTAGCAGGAACTCCATTCGTTGCCCACTCATTGTGGCATGGCCATCAGAAGCCGTGGTCAAAGGGCCTACGGGGGAATTCCCAAGGAGTGGTCTAACTTAGACAGAGATTAAGATGAAAAGTGAGTGAGGACGCTCTTTGCCTTCAGTCTAGTCAAGAGCATGCAAAGCTCAGTGCTGAAAGTGAATGAACTTGTCTTCTTTTTGTAACTGTTATGGAGGACAGCATAAAATTATGTAATTTGCATATGGCTAGCAAAATGTAACATCAGGACCAAGCAGATTATTCTCAGACCAGAAAAGCCCAGGCATCTGTTGTATAGTGTGCATCTGTAATACCCTGAAAAATGACAAATATAACCAGCCTTTTCGATATTTTCTTTCTAGGTTGAGCTGGGACATGTAAATCCCCAAGTGCTGTACATGTGGGAGATTTAGTTTGTTCAAAAACAATATGATATACAGAAAAACCTACAATGCACTACATATAAAAAGGCAGCTGATACTCAATGGCCTTGGCTTTCAATGTAATATGATATACTTCTGCATATCTGCTTCACAGAAGCAGCCTCCCAACTGTTTTGAAATGGGACTGCACTTACACAACGACAAAGGTAACAGAATATCATCTGCCATAGAGACTGTAGTCTTGTAATCTTAGTGCTGTGCCAACACTAAAGAAAGGTCTGGCTTAAGCCACTATCATTCTGCTCTAGGCAAAACAAACAAACAAATAAACAAACAAACAAACAAAAACAAATAAACAAAAACACTCTGTCCTGTATATATTTCTCTAGACCTATCACAATCATCTACGCACAGGATGCAGCAACCATGCCCTTGCAAAATAGTTAACAGGGGGAACTTATTTTGGTGTTCACTGGACTTGTTAAAACCACAGATGATTTAATAGCTATGTAGCACTTGCAGAAAGTTATTAAACCAATAACAAAGGAACTCACATGAAGTGGAATCGATCAGTACATTGGTACATACATACCAGCTTAGAGTTTGTTGTTTTCTCACTCAATGATGGGGAGTTTGAAAATGGTAACACACAGATCACAGAGGGGAAGAAGAATGCCTACTAAAATAGTTACCCTGGCTTATGCCCACAGTCTATATCTGGTGAGTCAGACTATAGAGACAGTGCACAAATAAGAAGGGATGGGAACTGACAATTGGTTCTGTGTCAGAACCGCTTCCAAATTTAGGGAGAACCGGGACATTGTTAAAAAACATAACTTTTGGTTCTTATCGGTTCCTGTAACAAATTTACTACACATTTGCCATAGACTCCACCATCTGTACGCAATGGACATGTGCTTGCAGAACAAAAGATGCCTCTGCAGAAACAAAGGTGAAAGTATGCTGGTACTGTAGCTTTCTGCCACTAAAAGATTCAGTACAGTGTAATACCCAGATAATTGGGGCACACTCTCTAGTCTCCCTTTTTAAAAATGGGGACCACCCCGTCTGCCACTCTGTGGGCACTGCCCCCCACCTCCACGCAACATTGAAGAGCCCGACAACATCCAGACCCTTCAGCCACCGCGGACCTCAGTGACATCTGCCAGGGAAATACCGTATTGGTCTGAATATAAGATGACCCTGATTTTAAGACGACCCCTCTTTTTCAAGACCCTTTTTTGGAAATATACTTTTTATATGGACATTCTGCGACACCAGCCCATGCTAGCTTTAAACTCAGCGCGGGGTATGTTGAGCTCTGTGGCAACTTCAAGTGCTTTTTGCTGCATCACAGCCCTCGTAATGGGCAGTCCTTCACTACGTTTCTCATTCACAAAATCGCACACCCTCCTGTCAGTCTCGTTGAATCGACCAGTTTTTGGACCATGAGAAGCCCTTCTCTGGCTGTGGGCATTTTTTAGCTCTTCTTTCTGAGACTGCCATCGTCTCACATTGCACTCAGGGCCAGGGTTAAGGGATGTTTATTTACCTTGACAGTTTCGGAGGTAACTTCAGAAAGCGTCCAACTGACAGCCGGAGTGGCATGTCAGCTGGCTGCCACATTCAACCGGGTGGCGGCGCACACCGGCCGGCCCACCTGATGCCGGCTGGTGCCGCGGCCGGCACCGCGCCCACCCAGTCAGATGTGCCGGATCTGACAGGTGCGCGGCGCACACAGACTGCCATATCTACCTTTCATCATAAATCAACTTTTGTTTATACGCAGTTGCAGCAGCAACATGGACAGTGACACAGACAACATGGTTGATTATTGATTGCGCAATGCGGCCATTTGCCGGTAATCGCGCTGCGCGCGTCAATCAATTTTGCAGAGGCAGGAGGAAAATTGCATGATTTACGTTGTATCCACGTTTGCGCGCTGCGTGCGTGACCATTCATGTGCTCGTGCATGAACGCCCGTACCGTGCTGGAGCACACCCCTTCCAACCGTACCAGAGAGGGGGAAGTGTGCTGTATTCAAGCACGGAACATATGCAAGTACAATACATGTGTATTTGCTTAGACCCCCAATATTAGACGAGGGCGTTTTTTCAGGGCATTTTCAATGGAAAAAACATCGTCTTATATTCAGATCAATACAGTAGTTGACCACCCCTGGTACCAGATAGACTTACAAGCCTCCTTATTCCTTATGCTCAAATATTGTGCTCATTATGGACAGTTCATGACTCTTACAGAAGTCAAACAAGAAAACACCACTACGGTTCAGATCAGGCGGGCCGTTCCTCCTACTCACCCCCCTCCAAGTTCCCCCATCATTGCCAACATGAGCGTTGAAGTCACCCATTAGCACCAGAGTCCCCTGATGGTGTTCACTAAGACACTTCCCAGTACCTCTAGGAAGGTGTGGTAGTCTGAGCTGCCATTTGGCACATACACCGCCACAACAGTCAGAGCTTTCCCTCCTGCTACCCGAAAGCCTCTCTGCCATGGGAGTCCCTACCAGGAGCAACATGCTCCCAAAAGCACAGCCCCAAGGGTCACACAAACCCCTCCACCAAGATAAGGTCCACTGCACCCACAACATATTATTGCATTTCCAGCAAGGAAACACTTCTACTAGGTCAAAACACTAGCTAACATTAATTTTTGCTGTATGACTGATGGTCCAATGTCCAGTGCTGTAACTTGACAGACAGAATAAATGATGAGCATGATGTTCTGTTTTATTCTAACAAGGTCTGCAGGTTTAACAGGTGATGTTGCTTCTATGGGTTTTTGTGCACAACAACGCATTTTATTGTTCCCATCCTTGCTTTTATTTATTTATTGATTTTTTTTTTTTTTTGGCGACATAACCATTCACTCGACTGATTTTGTTGCAATGGACAAGGATGTATTAATAAGTAACAATAATTATAATAAATGTTGCGCATTATACCAAAACATGGGTCAAAAATGAAGCTGTAGCAAGGTTTATGGTAAGGTTATTACATTCCTTCTAAACAGTTGAATCTCCTTTGTTTTGGAGGGGAATGTGTATATGTATGAATACTATTTGACTTTTGTGAAAAATGATATAGTATAGCTCTGAATTTAATACTCTGTATATAATTGGGATTCTGTTTGATAGCCAACTAACTGTAGTTAATTAGGGGTCCAAGCCCAAGCGCAGCGTGGCTCTCAGTACCAGCGGTGCTGGGAACTCTATTGTTTTTGCTTGGATTTTTATTATTTGGGGTCCAAGCCCGAATGGGCTGGGGGCCACGCTTGCAAGCGCAGCATGGCTCCCAGTACCAGCAGTGCTGGGAACCCTATTGTTTTTGCTCTGAATTTTATTATTATTATTATTTATCTATTTATTTATTTTTTAATTCTTCCACGCATAAAACTGGTACTGCAGCCTAAACCGTAATGATTGTACCTCAGGCGCAAAAAAGTTACACATGTCAATCAATAGGGGGTGCTATTCCAAGGGTCAACGCGTTTGGGCATGTAACTCCCAAACTGTAAGTCACACATTCAAATGCCTTATATCCATGTGTTCGGTGGCTGAAGACAAATCACATGATATAGGCCACGCCCATTTCTGCCTATACATTTTTTTTTCACAAAATCATGAAATTGCATAACCAAGAATTCTGAACTCCTCTTAGGCCATAAGTCCAATCGCCATTAAACTTAAGACACAGAATCTACCGACCGAACATGAAACTTGGAGGAGACATTTCCTATCCCCTTCAGAGTCTGGCCACCGAATTTGGCACTAATCGACCTATGGATGGCGCCATTTTTAGCGACTTTGAAGCATGTGGACCTGCTGGCGACCCCAGCTGAAATGATTTTTTACCGTGCAGCCCAAACCGTACGACTTATTTGAAAGAAATTTTACATGGCGGTTCAGACTGGTTTAGGTATCTCATTCACCAAAATGCACACACATCCACTACCAGGTGGCGTTATAATCAAGGTCAACGCATTTGGGCCTACAACTCCCAAACCATAAGTCGCAAATTCAAATGCCTTATATCCATGCATTCGGTGGCTCAAGACGAATCTCATGATATAGGCCACGCTCCATTTCCACCTATATATATATATATATATATTTTTTTTTTTCACGAAATTTGAGCAACTCAACTTTTCGAACTCCTCCTAGGCTGTAAATCCAATCCTCGTGAAATCTGGCACACAGAGTCAAAGCAAAAAGTTATCAAAAGAATTTTGATACGACAAAAAATGCCAGATACAAATTTTTTACTTCCTCTCCAATATGTATAAAACAGGAAGTGCCTGATATCTCTGCAACAGGTTTTCCAATCAACAACAAATTTGGCAGCCATTTGACCCATAAGACACTCAGTCGCTGTGTAAAATTTGGTGCAAATTGGCGTAAACTGGCCACTCTAAAGTGCTTTTTCCACAGTAAAGAATTTTTCTTCATTTGTCAATGAGAGTAACACTTATGCTCCATTTGGCTGTCGGCGGTCACAGCTGACACTCTGTTCTTAAGAGGATGTAGCAGACTAATTTTTGAAACCACAGGAAAAGGACAGATATCATATGAAACTAGACAATCAGCAGAATCCATTGGTACCAAGAGCCATGCTGGTGCTGGGGGGCTTGGACCCCGCTCATACCTGCTTGCAGGTCTAGTTTTTATTTTTATTTTTATTCTTCCATGCATAAAACTGGTACTGCAGCCTAAACTGTAATACTTCAGTAAACGAAATTTTAAGGGTTGGTCCAGTTGGTGGCACGTACCCCAGGCGCAAAAATTTACACAAGTCCACCAGTAGGGGGCGCTGTTCTAAAGGTCAACACGTTTGGGTCTATAATTCTCAAACCATGAGTCGCACATTGAAATGCCTTATATCCAGGTGTCCGGTGGCTCAAGACGAATCTTGTGATATAGGCCATGCCCATTTCCGCCCATAATTTTTTTCCCTGCAAAATGGCAAAATTCACAGTTTGGCGAAATTCGAGCTCCTCCTCGACTGTAAGACCGATCATTACGAAACTTGGCACACCATCAAAGCACCCCAAACAAAGCACCATCTAGTGGTTGATTTGTGTCTTATGGATCAAAATTTGGTGCAAATCCGCCACTAGGTGGCGTGGTTATGCTAGTTCATCTATATCTCAGGAATATTTGGTCCGATTTACACAAACACTACACTTGGTATTCAGGAAGTGGGCTAAAAATAGTTTCAAAGTGAGGCTTAATTCTGGTCTATACACCTGCATAAAATGGCCTATTTTGATGTGAAATGGAATTGCAGCTGCATCACTGCTCTGGACCTGAGGCTTGACTGAGACAGGTGGTCCTGGGGGTCCGACTTGCTTGGGCTCCGCGGGGCGCTGGGTCCGACTTGCACAGGGGGACCCGGCTCATACCTGTTTGCAGGTCTAGTTTGTTCATGTAATTTATTTCAGGTCCACAGGACTAAACTGGATTTGCTCTCAATTCAATTTAATTTCTTTTTGAACTCAAATAATGTGAAAAGAATTGGAATCAGAAATCACCTAAATCAACCATTCATCGGATCATCAAGAACTTCAAGGAGAGAGGTTCAATTGTTGTGAAGAAGGCTTCAGGGCACCCAAGAAAGTCGAGCAAGTGCCAGGACCGTCTCCTAAAGTTGATTCAAATGAGGGATCGGGGCACCACCAGTGCAGAGCTTGCTCAGGAATGGCAGCAGGCAGGTGTGAGTGCATCTGCACACACAGTGAGGCGAAGACTTTTGGAGGATGCTAAAGTTGTCGCATGTGAGGAAGCGCTTTACCCTGCCCGCATGGTGCCTATATAAGGTCAGGGAACACCCTCAATGAATATGCAAATATACCACAGACACGATGGAGCAAGAGTTACTCATCATCGTGAGCCAATAGATCCTGCCGGTCTCTGAAGATCCGTTCCCTCCGGAGTCTCACGTGCCCCAAGTCCTCCAGCAGTGCCAGATAAGGCATTGTGCGTTTTTACGCATTGTGAGTAAGGGCCCTTTTATAGCCACTCATCACTTGATTTTCTGAACAGTAACAGGTGTTGTAGCCTAATTGATAAGCAGTTTTGTGCTTCATGTCATTTTAATTACAATTCTTATTAATTTTAAATGTTATGGCACATTTTGGGAACATGGTTAGGCTACTGTCTGCCTTATTGTTTAGGCTATATGAATGGATTTCATACAAACATTTTAGTTTCACAATAATGTGCGCGCGCACGTGTGTGTGTGTGTGTGCGTGCGTGCGTGGGTGTGCACTCCCGGGATTATCTATATGAGTTATGCCTCGTTCTTCATTTTCTCCAATATATCCTTCATATACAATATGTGATGGGTAATATTTGATTACAGTTGTCCCTCGCTATAACGCAGTTCACCTTTTGTGGCCTCGCAGTTTCATGGATTTTTTTTTAGTGCAATTTTGCATGCTTTTTTTTTTTTTTTTACAGCGCATTGTGTTCTGCGTCGTTATTTTTCTACGAAGGTTTGAACTTTGAGAGTGTTTAAACAAGAGAGACAAGTGAGAAAATGTTAATGCCTGTCTGAGAAAAGTGTATCAAGTGTGTAGTGAGGGGTTTTACAGCCTTAAAACATCTATAATTGTGAAAAATAAAGCTGACTACTTCGCGGATTTCGCCTATTGCGGGTTGTTTTTAGAACGTAACTCCCGCGATTAACGAGGGACCACTGTATTTCACACAAATGTATCAATTTCACATATTTTCTGTGATTTCATCCTTCTGCTGTTGGCGTCGCAGTTTCCTGTTTCTCCAGATTTTGTGCGTACGCCAGGGTCAGAGCTGCCGTGGAGGTGCGCACATTCTCCCGTCAAGTTCGTTTTTTATAAATCCCAAACGTTGCTTACAAAGTGGCGTACGCCCTCTTTTGTGCGTATGCAGCATTTATAAATGAGGCCCGGCCCCTGGTCCCGGCAACCAAGAAGGTTCATTCTGTACCCCCAAATGACTACAGACCAATTGTACTGCCCTCTCATATCATGAAGATTATGGAGATTGTCCAAGTATACCTTAGACCACAGCAGGGGCGGGTCCAGAAATTTTTCAGGTGGGGGGCACAGGGGGTAACAACAATTAATCTGGGGGGGGGCCGCCCAAAAGTAAAATGAAGGCTGCCACCAATCGCCCACTTCAATATTTATATTGTACAGTTACACACTGTTCATTTTCATCTTGCTTTTCTTGACCCCATTAAATCTGCTGGGTGTACTCTTACCAAGTTTAACACACAGAACAGCAGGATGTTTGCTGTACAGAGTTAGCCAGAAGTTAGTGCTCCTTGCTCTGTATAGTGAACATAGCAGTTCTGTGTAGTAATTAGTTTTGAGCACCACTTAAATTCTTACAATGTAAAAATAGCCTATAATAATAAAAACAAATAAAATAAAAATGTGAAATAGAATTTAAAAAAAAATAAAAAGCTCAGTGTTCTGTGTAGTTATCAGTTTTATTAAGACTAAGCACAATCATCACAATGAAATTTAGAGCAGTAGTGCTCAGCTTTGTACAGTAAACACAAGTGCAGTGTGCAGTAATCAGCTGTAAGCACCACTTAAATTTTCACAATGAAACAACAATCCTATACCATGGGTCTTCAACTGGCGGACCGCGGTCCACATCCGGACCCAGAAAGAGTCCAGTCCGGACCCAAGCCCGATAGCTAAAACCCATGAGTTTTTTTCTCTCTTGCTCTCTAGCGGTGCAGATAACTGCATGAGCCGCTTCGGGTAGTGCATTACCTCACTTGCTAGCCAATCAAATTAGACCTCTGACACGACGCTAGCCAATCAAATCAGACCTCTGACTCGACACACATGGTCACGAAGCTTACCGAGCATTTCCGAAGTTGATTACTGACCGCTACTGCATGACAAGGCCGAGCACGGACTCCACAGCTCCCCGTGTGCTCCGGGGGTCCGTTTCCCAGAGCAGGTTTAGTGAAAACTCTGAGTCTGTTCACCCTGAAATGAGGGAAACTCTGAGTTTTCCGTTTCACAAAGGGAGGTAACTCAAAGCAGAGAAAGAGGGGTAACTCTAGCCTGTTTCACAGAGGGAGGTAACTTAAGCTCTCGGTCAGTTACTGCAGTAACAGACTCCATGAAACTAACCTGGTCGGGACCAGGTTTTTCTCATGAAACCTCGAGTTTCTCTCTGTGTCCGCCCTCTTTCAGCCACACACGGTATTTAACTTCCTCATTCATTCAGTCAGCAGGCGAGTTGTGGCGTGGCATATTAGTTCTGCCATCTGTTATTTAAGAAATAATCTAAAAAAAAAAAAAAAAAAGTCAGTAGGCCTTTATTAGAAGTCCATTAGTAGTTAGGTGGCGACTTTTTTCCACGAACATGGCATGTCCTTCCCACAATGATCCCGTGGATGAAGGTGCAGTGTTAGGCTACTGCGCAAAGAATTAAATATTCGTCGGGAGATGGTTATAAGACCGCGCATCTGTTTTACCTGTTTGAACAATGTTTTTCTATTTCATCTTAAGCTGCTGCCAAGTGCGCTTCTCCCCCGCGGGATTGCACCTAAATGAAAATTAATAGGCTACCATTCAAGCAGTTTCCCCTGTAATAGGCCTATTATTGTGATTGCAACGGACTATATTTAAACTTACGCACTGACCCGAGCAGCAGTGTTCTCCCACGCTGTCTCCCTCTCCTTTGTTGCACTTAAAAAAAAAAAAAAAAAAAAAAAAAACAGGTTCAAACTCGCTGTATGAATGCATTAAGATTTCCCATTCAGCTGGGGTGAAAAACGCAGCCCGACGCTTCCCCGTTGCCATGGTGACTCGTCAAATCGGGGCTCCATTGACGCTGTCTTTTTATAGCTGTGGTGCACGTGCTTGACTCCAGGTGAAACTACTCCGAGTTGATCAGACTAACTCAAATCAGCTGTTCTGGAACCGAAAACTCAGAGTTTCCTGTCTCAGAGTAGATCAACTCAGAGTTCAGGCTAAGACTCGGAGTTTGTTGAACCTGCTTCGTGAAACGGACCCCTGGGCTGTAAATCCTGCAGAAAAATGCAGGTGAATGTTTCTCAGATAATTAATTTGCAGTAATTGTGTGAGCACTGTAATCCGCCGATGTCAATAACTACATTTTTGACAGCGGCAACCTGATTGACTTTGCGGTGGTTTTAATATTGAGTTCTACTTAATTTATATTTTTGTATGCATGTAGCCTACTATGCGATTTAAGCTCTGGCTAATCCTGCCTACCCAGCCACGGACCTCACTGCACGTTAATTCATGATGTAAATTGAAACGACAAGTCCAAAGCATTAATTTTAAAGACACCTCAATCTCGGTGATGGATTTGGGGCATGTGTGTCTGAGTTAACGGGAACGAGCCAAACGTCTTTTTATTTTTTTTATACCGTAAGTGTTGCAGTATAGGGGCATGGGTGAGGTGCACGGAATAGAGGCACTGTGAATAAGCTGAACACACAGCACTTTTTGGCCCCCCGACTTCTTAAGTGAATCCGGCGCTCCTGGTAACAATAAACATGTCATGTTCTAAAATGAGGAAAATAGATAGCGAAAATGAAACACCCCTTTTATCCCTTTTAAATGTGAAATCCATCTTAAATGTGGTCTCAATAAATATTGTTGAAAATTTATTGAAATGTAGTGTACTTTCTTTGATTATAAAGTACTGTACTGCTGAAGTGATTGATGTTTCAAATGAGTATTGCACAGTAAAATTACAACAAATGCAATAATTCGATAGGAATATTCAAGGAAAAACATCAACTGAGGGCATAAAAAACATGCATATTCACCGGCCTGTGGCCATTTTGTCAAAGTGGACCTCTTGGAATTTTACTTGATGACCCCTGTCCTATACTCTTAACCAGCAGTTATGCTGAGTCTGTGCAATAGAAATCTCAGTGTTCTGTGTAGCTATCAGTTTTATGAAGGTTAAGCAACATCACCACAATGATGTCCATCCATCCATCGGTAAATCTATAATAACCAACCCCATAAATAAGTCCCACTGCAGAGGGAAAACCTTCCATCGCTCTTCATTGACTTTATATTTGCATGACTGTCTCTCTTTGCAATTTGGGGTAATTAACAACCCAGTAAAAAAATGCCCAACGGCTGCTGTGTGGTGGTATACACTAAAAGTAAGAAGAATGCAGAATCAGGTTTTTGTAAGATTACAAAAGGAAAAAACAAGCTTTCAGGAAGAGAAAGGTGGATATTGGTAAGTAGGGTTAGGCAATATTAACATTGCCTGATTAATTCAACTTCTGTTTTAATTTTTTTTTTTTATTTAGAAGGGACAATGTACATTAATCACATGCATTGCATAAAATGTACCAGATTTAGCCATCAGGCTATTTTGCATCTGTAGTCCCTGGCAGGTTGATGTTGCCCAGGAACGGCAGGCTACAGAGAAATAACTAACAGAGGTACAAGAAGTATGTCACAACAGACAATTGACAAGCATACAATATATAAGACAGCAATTACTAAAGGGCTAAAGTAATTCAAACAAATAAAAAATTACATGTGATTGCAGGTTTGATTACCCAGCAACCATTGTTTTGTGGATGTTGAGAAAGTGTGTATATTAGTAATTTCCCTGAGTGCAGTAGGTAGGGTGTTCCATGTGTGTGCTGCTCTGTAGGAAAAAGCTGACTGTGCAAAGGATGTTTTCCTGTATGGTATCTTGTAGTCTCCACTGGTAGATGCTCTTGTAGTAGTTATCTGAGTTTGTGTAAAAAACTCACTGAGTGGAGGGGGGGCCAAGTCATGGAAGATCTTATATAGTAATAATATGTCAGCGAATTTGATCATGTTTTCCCAGTTTAAAAAGCCATGTTTTTCTAAAATTATAGTGATGAAAAGTATCAGATTTATTGTCCAGGATTTTCAAAGCCTGCTTATAAAGTCGTTCCACTGGTTGTAATGTGGTTTTGGTTGTCTGTGACCAGCTAGTAAGGCAGTAGTTTAAGTGGGAGAGAATCATAGCATGGAAGTACAATTTGGAAGCTTCTGTTGTTAGATTATTTCTAATATGTCTGAAGTTAACCAGATTGAATTTAACCTTTTTCACAACTTTTTTTATTTGATTTTTAAAGGTGAGTTTTGAGTCTATTAGTATACCTAGGTATTTATACTCATTCACAAGTGGTAATTGTCTTCCTGCCACTGTGACAACAGGCTCGGGTTCTTTATTTGCAGACTTTGAAAAAAACATACATACAGATTTACTGATGTTGAGATGTAAACATGAACTGGCCAGCCATGCGGAAATATTGATCAATGCAGCTGACAAAGCATCAGCAGTGTCTTTCTTAGTTTTAGAATGTAGATAAATGACTGTGTCATCCGCGTACATCTGACACATAACTGAAGAGGGACAAGCTTCAGGAAGGTCATTTATATACAAGCTAAATAACAGCAAATCAATGCAAAAAACGTCTGACTCATAAAACTGAGATTCTGAACAGCTGCTGAGCGCTCTGTCTGCCCTGTGATGGAGTGGTGATTTGTCCAAGGTGTTTCCTTACCTTCTTCCCAATAAGTGCTGGGATAGTCGCTGGCATCCCGTGACCCTGATTAGGCTTGGGGAATGAATGAATAAATTATTCATTCAAGTGTTCAAATCAGTCTTTATAAGCTCTCAGTTTTTGCCCTTATGCAGCTGATTCATGCCATGGCAGTCTCAAAACTCCCTCCACCAATGTAAAATCCTCCATCACAGAACAGGGTTTATACAGGAATCCTCAAGTTGAATTTACTACCTTTTACTACCTTTTTTACCTAGTTTTGAAAACAGCAGAGCCAGGGGTGTAAACTAACTTTTTGGCTCACTGGCCAAGGGGACCAGTAGATGAAAAAAATCTACCGGCCAAGCAATTTTTTTAACTGGCCAAAACAACAAATTGCCTTTTGTTGTCCCATATGCATCTGTTTTAGTACTTTTAATTGAGATAACAGTATTGAAAAACATGTTTAGAGAATAGGCCAAGATTTTAAATACATTTTAATATTTTGTTGTTGTGAACAATTATTTTTATTTACATTAACTCTGTAAATACAACTAATTGTAACTGTGAATATTAATATAACAAAATAACCTTTATAAATAAAAGGTCCAACCATGAAGTTAGGCCACCTGCCTCTGACAGAGTCCTGGTGCCATAGCATCACAGCTTTGCTCGGATCAAACTCATTGATGTCTGGGGAGCAGAGCTGGACCATCAGGAGATCTGACAGTGTGTCCCAGTGCGTTGCGTGTCGTCCTTCTGAGCTGGCTAGGCTAACCCTGGGCTAACCTCACAACATGTGACGCGACGTCGGGGGAGCTATTTAAGTTTGACACACAACAAACAAATCACTAGCGCTAGCCGACGGGCTACGGGGAGCTACTGAAGTTCGACACACAAACATCACCGGTAAAGTGCTAACGTTAGCTACCGTATGAATTTAAAGCCACCTCTTGTGTAATTTATTGCATGACTTGGTGCAAATATTTACCCGCCCCGTGGCAGGCAGACCTCCAAAATTAACTCGCCATAGGGAATATTTTAGGCGCATTTGGCGAGTGGCGACCGCTAGTTTACAGCACTGCTCAGAGCTGTGAAAACTTGCATTTTCCCATTTCGGCAGGTGGCTTGCTCACACTAAGATTTTGAGACCCGCATGTGCGCAACATGTGGCAGGTGAACCAATCGCGTACACGCTATGGGGTGGCAAATGCAGTCAGGATCACTGATTGGCTATCAACGCCGACACAGGTCCCGGTGTCCTGCTCGCACATATTTTTTTGTTTTAATATTTCTTTAATTAAATTAAACTGTAAAGAAAAAATCTGCATCAATGGAAAAGTCATAATATATTGAAGGGATGATGAAAAAATTACTACCAATTAAAATTGTGTTAGTTACCTTTTATGACCTTTTAAGGGCCTTAATTTGGGCTCCTTTTATTTACTACCTTTTACTACCTTTTACAACCCCGCGGATACCCTGCAGAACACGTCAACTCAGTGGACACTGGACAGTAGGGCTGGGTATTGTTAAGAACCTCACGATTCGATTCGATTCGATTTCAATTCTTTGGGTAACAATTCGATTCCGATTCGATTCAATATTGATTTAAACACTTCAATATCGATTCTGTAATAAGTCGAAATGCATAAATAATTTTTGCTGTTGACGTTAACTTGGAGTGACATGCCCCCCGCTGAAATAAAACATCTGCCAGTGAGTTTATTAAAAGACAGATGTTTTTATGGCGCCGGCACTGGAAAGCAGTAGCCTATATTTAAATATAACTGTTAATGTAAGTTAGTTGTAGATAAAAAAAAAAATCAGCTGTGTTGGTGAGTTGCTGTCACGGCACCTGCTAGATTAAAAATGACTGAGAAGTCGGCTAAAGTATAACGATCAGTCCATGAAAAAAAATATTTTTTCCAGCGGATATTCTAGTTACAACATGATTGAGCTAGCAGAGCAGTTGGCTGGCTGACAAGGACTAGTTAACGTCAGATCTCATGTATTTCCGCAGAAACGGAGAGAATATCGGCAAAAAACATTGATATTCTGAGAGCGAAATGCTCACAGTATGAATACATCTTGATTATACATTTAATTTTGTTGGTAATAGTTGTGTAATCGCATTACTACACGAGAGGGTGTGCTTGACCGTCATTATTGTCACTTCAGTGATGCGCCCGTCAGCATCAAGCACACCCTCTCGTGTAATAATGCTTAAAAGGATAAAGGACGTGTCGAGTTGCATCTGTTTGGTTTAGCCTCAGGTTGCTGCATAACATCGGCGTGGTGTCAGCTAAGGTGGCTGCACAGGTTCGTGGTATTATTGCACTACCTTAATACTGCCTGGCACAGTTTACACACGACTTGACTCTTGTCTGTTACCTGTGTTCTGGGGTTACATTTAAATCCAAAGTGAGCCCAAACGTCAGATTTTAAAGTCGCAGACGCCGACTTAACGCTGCTGCTACTTGCTTCCATGTTGTAGTTGTGTACAGTGCGGCTTCCGTCCGCACAACGCGAATCACACGGAGGTGTTGCTCACCGTGCCCCCTACTGGTTAGGAGTTGAATCGATTCAGAGGCTTTTGTGAATCGATATTGAATTGTGAAAAAAGATATTGCAATGCATTGATGAATCGATATTTTTACCCACCCCTACTGGACAGTAACATCAACTTCATACCTGAGGATATCAGGAGCAAGAGTTAGGCGTTTTTGGACTGTGCTATTCACATCAAAGAAGAATGGAACCTCCAGACTGGAATATACAGGAAACCCACACACACAGATCAATACCTCCTCTTTGACTCTCACCACCCGCTGGAACACAAGCTAGGCATTAACAGGACCCTGCACTACTGAGCTGATAACATGCCAACAAGCACTAAGGCTCAAGAAAAAGAGAACAAACATCTAAAGGAAGCACTTAAAGCTTAGGTAGATACCTAAACTGGACCTTTGTGAACAGCCACAAGATCCAGGAAGAACACCAACAGTGCAGGAGAAGAAGAAAAGAATAATAAATGTAAAAATGTTGTCATCCCTTGTCCGCCCCAAAGATCCCACACCCAAACACAAGAAGTGCAAGTTGGTGTATGCAGTCCAGTGCACTGAGGAACATACAGACCTGTATATTGGCGAAACCAAACAACCACTAAAAAAAACACATGGCTCAACTCAGGAGGTCCAACTCCTCAAGATGGGAGTCAAATAGTTCGAAAGAGGAGTGAAGGAATCGGTCTAGGTCAAGATAGAGAAACCATCTCTCAACAGAGGAGGAAGCCTCTGACACCATCTCTCTCCAAACTACAATGCTATCCTGTCATCTCTTCCAAGGAGGTTGAACCATTCACCCTTAACCTCTCATGACCCCAACAATCACCATTCACTCCTGGAATCAGAAGATCCTAACTATTGTTGTCCACTCCTGGACTCAGGTGAATCCACCAACACTAACAACAGTTGACACAACAGGGAGGAGCACTAACAATCCAGTAGTTTCAATGACCTGGATAACATCCCCACACAGGATATATACCTGGCACTCCTCACTAGTCTGTCAGAACTGAAGATGCTTCTTGGATGAGAAGAGAAACGTCCTCAAGAATCTACAAATAGTCCAGCTGATCTCGATGCAACCCTACATGGATAACCATGACCTGGATGACCTACACAGACAATATCTATTTAGCTTGGTTACACATTGCTGAACACTAGCATGTAACACCTCACTATCTTGCCCCAAGTCATGAGCTAATTCACATATCAACAGCATGCAGTATGTGGTTTTATATATCAACAGAAAGTTATTGAAAAGAAAACTGTGAAAAAAGGAAAATTTTACATGGTTGTAAGACCATTAACACTGAGCTTTTCTAAATGTGTATTTGGATAGCTCTTTCACATTTGGTTACATTTATGAAGTGTTTCCCCATCCAAAGGGCACGGCTTTTTGAGTATGACATGTTGCTCTTTGTCTCTATATTGGTTAATTACAGAATTAATACACCGCTGTTGTCCATATAGCAAGAAACGGGGCTGACTCTGGGATTGGAACCAAGCAAAATGTTCGGTCCCAGAACCAAAACTGTTACAGCCCACCACTCCCAGAATCACAGAATATGTTAATATACATGGGCAAAAGATTTTAGTTTCTTGGAAGACTGAATAAATGTGGCACACTTGCTGCACACACAAGCACTATTGTCTGTTGAGACCAGACTCAGAAGTCATTTTGTTCTAATTAACCACCTCCATGTATCCCATGCTGTCATTCACTGTGAACCAGCCATGGTTCAAATTTTTGTCATTTTCCTTCTGCATTTGAATGAGTCATGAATCTCATTTGAGGTCTTACATAAACATTTTAAACAATGCAGAGGTTGAGGATCGTGCAGGAACTTAAAGCCACCTCAGGTCAGAGATGTGGGAATTGTGTTGTCACACTACTCACAGTGCCAGATCGATAGCACAATATCTAATATGAAGCTACGAAAATTGCATACGTGGACTGTGTACCTTGTAAAAAAGGAAATATAGCAAGCCGAAATGCCAAGCAGACAAAGCTTGTTCCACAATGAGAATGAATCTGTCTGTTGGACAGGTACACTACCCTCCAAAAGTATTGGAACAGTGAGGCCAATACCTTTATTTTTGCTATAGACTGAAAACATTTGTGTTTGGCATCAAAAGATGAATATGAGACAAGAGACCAACATTTCAGCTTTCATTTCCAGGTATTTACATCTTGATCTGATACACAACTTAGAAGATAGCATTATTTGTAACGAAACACCAAATTTTTAGGTGAGCAAAAGTATTGGAACAGATAGACTTAAAATGGATTGACGTGAATAAAACTTATATACTTATATATATTTAGTTGCAAATCCTTTGCTTGCAATGACTGCATTGAGCCTGTGACCCACTGACATCACCAAACTTTTGCATTCTTCTTTTGTGATGCTTTTCCAGGCTTTCACCACAGCCTCTTTCAGTTGTTGTTTGTTTTGGGGGGTTACTCCCTTCAGTCTCCTTTGTACTTTGTACTTCTTGTCCCTGATGAACTGCTTTATTGTTTTGGCAGTGTGTTTTCAGTCATTATCTTGCTGCATGATGACCATATTGATTGGGAGAGCCTCTCCCAATCAATATGGTTGCATCTTTCTTTAAATTGGCTGACAAAATGTTTCTGTAGACTTCTGAGTTCATTTTGCTGCTGCCATCATGTGTTACATCATCAATGAAGAAGAAGCCATGCAAGCCCAAGCCATGACATTACCTCCACTGTTTCACAGATGAGCTTACATGTTTGGGATCATGAGCAGATCCTTTCTTTCTCCAAACTTTAGCCTTTCCATCACTTTGGTAAAGGCTAATCTTTGTCTCATCAGTCCATAAAACTTTGTCCCAGAATTTTTGAGGCTCATCTCTGTACTTTTTGGCAAATTCCAGCCTGGCCTTCCTATTCTTCTTCCTAATGAGTGGCTTGCATCTTCTGGTGTACCCTCTGTACTTTTGTTCATGAAGTCTTCTGCGAACAGCAGATTGTGATACCCTCACTCCTGCCATCTGGAGGTTGTTGCTGATTTCACTAACAGTTGTTTTAGGGTCTTTCTTTACAGCTCTCGGAATGTTTCTGTCTTCAACTGCTGCTGTTTTCCTTGGTCTACCTGTTCAACATCTGTTACTTAGTACACCAGTGGTTTCTTTCTTCTTCAGGACATTCCAAATGGTTGTACTATGGTTACGGCCAATGTTTGTGCAATGGCTCTGATTAATTTTCCATCATGCTTGTTTTTCAGCCATAGAGAGCTTTCTGGTTTTCATGTTGGGTACACCCCTAACTATAAATGCAGTCTGCACAGGCAAAACCCAAATCTGAAACTGAACGTAGACATTCAGTGCTATTTATTGTTTGAATAATCAATGTAATGGGACCCCCCTGGGTAACAAAACACACCTGTCAGTCACCTGTTCCAATATTTTTGCTCATATGAAAAATGGGTGGGTTCAAACAAAAGGTGCTATCTTCTAAGTTGTGTATCAGATCCAGATGTAAATACCTGGAAATAAAAGCTGAAATGTTGATCTCTTGTCTCATATTCATCTTTTGATGTCAAACCCAAATGTTTTCAGTTTATAGCAAAAATAAGGGAATTGGCCTCACTGTTCCAATACTTTTGGAGGGGAGTGTAGATACCGACGGGCCAAATTTTTTGTCCTAGGACAGTGATGGAATGCTGTTCTCTAGTCATCCAAGGAGACTTGCTGATAGCGGTTCCCTTGCCAGGGAGGAGGCAACAACTTTGAATGTTTTGTTTACAACCCACAACTGACAAATCCTTTAAGCCTTTAAGACCAAAGTAGGTAATAAACACGGTTAAGTAGTAGGGATGAATGAGTACACCACTATCTGTATCTGTATCTGTTCAACCAACTACATTATCTGTATCCATATCTGTACCCATACTCGGAGTGGGCCTAAACGGGAAGTGGGTGGGGTTTGACCGGAAATGGGTGGTGCTTAACCAGTATGTTATTTTAAGCCTGAAATTGATACGGGTTGATCACAAGTTGCTATAGTTATTGTTTATTAGAAAACTTACTTTACTTGCTTTACAGAACAGCTTCAGAATTGAGCTTCAGATCAATGTTTATCACAATCGTAAACAAACTATTTACAGAACAAGTCTTTTTTATTAACACAGAACATGAATATTCTTAAGTGCATCAATGAATACGACACCTGCAGTAGGCAATTATGAAGTACATATATATATAAAGCTTAATTTGTAATATTTATATTCGTATTATAGTTATTTTTTATGTACTACAGTGAGAAACTGTCAGACTCTCCTTGCCTGCAGCCAAAATAAAATAAAAATAATAATGTCCTTTGTGTGTTCAGCTAATGTATGTGTGTAAGTGGTTTGTGTGTTCAGACTGTGACTCTGCACCGCGTCCGGTATGAGCAAAGTTTTCCAACTGACTTTATATCAAAAACCAGCTGGTAAGAGCAAGCAGATGGTAAAAAAAAAAACCCAAGTGGTTTAGAGGCAGTGAGAGATGCGACGCAAGTCGCATTCAGCCTGTCTGCTCAAAAGCAGCGCGTCTGTTACCAGTCAAGTTTAGCAGAAACTCTACTGATTATCAGTGATTACAAACCGAGGGAAGAACGAGCTGAAAAAAAACTGACCGGTACTGAAGGGAGATGCGACGTGAGCTGTCACACCTGAGTGAGTGAGAGAGATGTTGTCACTGTGTGTGTGTGTGTGTGTGTGTGTGTGTGTGTGTGTGTGTGTGAGGGGAGGAGCACTGTGCGTGACTGGCCTATCACATAACGAGGACACAGTTAGCTACCCAATGAGGATTTTCATTCATCACGAGCACAGATATTGACTCATATTACTCGGATAATACTCGTAGTCGTCAAACGTGCTTTATCCATACCAGATACTCGTTTCAGCCGAGTATCAGGCTCAACCCTATTAAGTAATAATAATTAAGGAGTTTGTAATAGATGAAGACAGATGAAGATGCATAGGTGAACTCTAGGTGAACTTTAAACACCTTTCAGTACTAGGGAGAAAATAAATTCTTATTTTCTGTTTTTTTTTTTCCTTATTGTTTTTCTTAATTTCATGAACTCTAGATTGTGTTTGCACAGTTTATCTAATTTGGTTATGATACTTTTCTTTTACCATGCCCTTTTATTGTGTGTGAATAAATGAAAATCACATAAAATCAAATACTGGTCAAGTCCAAGACAAGTCCAAATTGCTAGAAAGGAGGTTTTGAGACGGGACTCAATACTACAGCACTCATTCTACTCATATTTGGCTTGAACAGTGATGGGCTTATTCAGTTGTGTAGCCATGTTCTGAAAACACTTGCTTTTCAAAACATGGTGACAAAAAATGTCATCTCTGAATAGATGCCAGCATGAGTTAACTAAAATTTGGTATTAAGTACAAATTGCCAATGCAGTTTGATCTTTAATTCACTCCTACAGCTTTCAGCAGACACAGAAGATGATAGAGGATGCAGCTGCTGACGGATCACGGCAGGTGTTACATCAAATAAGCAAAAAGAAAAAGGTGGCTAACAGCTGTTTTCATCATGTCTCTGATGAGCTTAAAACGTGTAGTGTGATTGGGAAAGCAGGCTTCCCTTGTGCTCATCAAGCTTGCCCCAAACTTGCAGCCCATTCACTGTATAACATAGAAGTAATCAAGGAGGAGATTTTAGAGAGGACTGTCAGGTCTACTGAGGATGAGAGGCCCAGTGCCAACCAGTAACAATAAAATTAAATCTTGCAAAGGTTACGGCAGGCAAAGTCACTGTCTGTTCAGGATAAACCAGCATCTTTTTCAAGATTAGAATTTAAGATGCTGCAAGAAAAAAAAATCAGATAGGGTACACAGTAGGATACATTGCCTTATATTTTAGATTATAATAAATGAATGAATGAATGAATGAATAAAAAAATCAGCACAGAGGTCTGTAACCTGACCTGTGTTTGATGGGACTCAACCCTGTCTGAGGAGTCAGGCCAGGTTCAGCCTGTTTTCTGATAAAGATGTTGGGCTTGGGCAAGGCTCGGTGCAGTGGGAGCTGCTGTTTGTATGTGCGCATGATCTCAGGTTCAGGCTGGGTCCAGATAAAAAAAATAAATAAATAAATAACTGTTGGGCTAGGGCTGGTCTTGGTTAGGAGCTTTGTAACATGGGTTGGGTTTGGGCAAGTATTTCAGGCCTGTGCAGACTTCTAATCAGGGATATTTCTCCATCTAGCTGTAGCCAGCGTATGATATTCATTCTAGACCTCAGGAGATCTTGTGATCAAGGAAACTTTATCAGGAAATCATATTATGTGTGAAAAATATAATATACAAACTAGAAAACTATAATAAATAAAGAGTGATTTAAAGTGGCCTTAATATTTCTGTAATTTCTTTAATGTAGGGTTAAGGTTAACAGATAATCCAGGGTAGCATAGAGATGCCTGATTCAGTTTTTTTCAAAATCCACCTGGTAGAAATGCACTAAAACAAATTATATCTATTTAAGACAACACTTACCAAGCATGGATACGGCTTTTATGCATCAAATTATTCTTCTGAACCATTGCTTCAATGTTTCCAATTTGTTCATTTGGAATATCTAAGACCTAGGGTTGTGTATCCTTGGCTTAACAATTCGATTCAATTCACAATTCACTAGTAGGTGATTCAATCTGACAATTTTTTTTTTTTTTTTTTGACGATTTGACATGATTTTATGAACCATCATTTGATTAATCATTTTGATCGAGTAACCTATTGACATTATCTCTACCTAACATCACACATGCACATTGATTTAAAAAAAAAAAATCACCTTCTTCTGAAAAGTTAAAAATAAAAGCACATTTGACGGACTTATTTTAACATCATAAAAGCCAATAATGTAATAATTGCCAATAACGTAATAATGGCCAATAACTTAATAAATTTGCCCTTTTTAAAATGCAGAGAATTTGGAACTTGACAAAAATAACGATTATACAACACGTAGATCCGACCGAGCAATCTGATTGGTCAATCAGATGTTTAGAATGTGCTCAAATGAGCAATTGAGCACGGCTAGCCGTGCTCAAATGAAAAAAAACCTCTTCACTGAAAATATTACTCCGCCCGGCGATGTTATTGCCCGAGTCTGTGTGGTTTCCATGGCAACAAGAAACGTTTCACTGAAAACCCGCATCAAAAGCCGCTGTCAACTTTGTTAGTCTACATATTGGACCGTTTTGTTGTCGATTTTGATTTATTTGGCGACCTAAGTTTGGATAAACGGCTGAACGGGGAAGACAAGACAGAAGAGAAAAAGGAGATATACGTGAGAGTGACGAGTGAAGGGCTGGATCAGCTGGAGAGGTCAGGAAATGAAGCCGGTACGGCCCGGTCAACGTCTTGGGCCGTCAAATGTCTACAAGACTACCTGACAAACACCGGGCAAACAGCTGATTTCTCACCTGTAAAGAAAGAAGAGCTAAACAAGATCCTCCGTGAATTTTATGGAGCTTTAATTTCTACAATAGAGAATGAAATGCGGAGTCAGCACCACGGACAGTACCTGTAAGATTTTCCACGGAGATGTGCGGCTATAGCTTTTTTCTTGTTATTAATGTGTTAATGTTATCAGTTATTAATTAGCCTATTAATCGTTATTAATTTGTTTAGTCTTTATGAGTTGCCAAGGCCATTGATTGAATTAATTTGTCAATTTGTTTGCATCTGTACACTGAAGTGAACATTTAATAAAGCAACGCATCTGTGAAAACTGTCATCTTTATTTCAGAGGTAAATTGATAACAGCCTGAAAAGGTGATTAGCAAAAGCCCCTGAAAGGTGGGGTTGAAATTATATAACTCTGTTCAGCCTTAATGTGACTGCTTAGGCCTACTGTTACTTTTGCTGCTTAGCCACATTAATCGGAGCTGGCGTGACACACCGCCAGCTGAAATAAAACATCTGCCGGTGAGTTTATGAAAAGATTGTTTGTTGTGGTGCCGAGACTGGAAAGCAGTAGCCTATATTTAAATATAGCCTAACTGTTCATGTAAGATGGTTGTAGATAGACTAAAGATCAGCTATGCTGCTGAGTCGCTGTCACGGCACCTGTTAGATTAAAAATGACTGAGAAGTCGGCAGAAGTATAACTATCAGTCCACGAAAAAAATACTTTTTCCCAGCGGATATTCTAGTAACAACATGATTGAGCTATCAGAGCAGTTTTGTTGCTATCTATCTGTGGTATTTATTCAGTTTTGGGAAATCACGATGTCTAGAAAACATGGTAAGTCCAAGTTGGCTGGCTGACAGGGACTAGTTAACGTCAGATCTCTCAGATTTCCACTGAAACGGAGAGAATAGGCCTACTAGCAAAAAAAAAACTTTTACATTTTGGCAGCGAAATGCCCACAGTATGAATACATTTCGATTATACATTTTATTTTGTTGGTAATAGTTGTATAATCGCATTA